>NC_091948.1:34602794-34915294 GCF_041260155.1 Ptychodera flava | reverse complement strand
TAAGTACATGTATCTACAGGTTGTCAAGACATCTGTTGCAAGAAATCTCTTTTTGTTATAGCATAGACCATCCAGGGTCTTTGGTTACAGCTACTTATGTAAAAGTCTATTGATAAATTTAATCTATGAATAATATCACCATCTTCCAGCAACCATGGCTTTCAACTGAAGTTATGGATATCTATATAATGTAATTGAGTTTTGAATACTTCATGACTGCAAATACAAATAATTAAATAACATAAAGACATTCAGGGTTTGGTCTTTGTTAAGTAGACATACCAAAGAAATTTTACTTGCTGTTTTACCCTGCCTTTGTGCTTGGTTGCTTGGTTGTACTCAATGGTACAGAATCCTTATTTTACAGAACAGTGAGTGACTGAGAAACAAACACTTGGAAAATTGCCTTTGGAGTGTCAAATCAAAAAGTGTCCATAAATCATATCTACTGATTGGTCCAAATACCTCCCGTATACTACTGAGAAGTAGATACCATGGCAATGGTATTTACAAACGATTCATTCACTGTTGTGGAATTAGAATCATAAGGTTTTTTTTCTTGTGCTCCAAGGGGCCGTGGATAATTAAAACATGTGCATGGTAAACGCAACTTCCGCACTTAGTGGGGGAGGGGGTTTGGCTGACTGTATTTCGATTACTAAGCGCAAAATCATACTACATGACTTTATATCGCAACATCTTGCTATCGTTTTTACTATAGGTATCGCAAAATATCACTATATTGTTTGGCATGTACTAGGCAGTGTGTGGCACCAGCGCTGTTTTGACATACAAGTAATTCAGTGCACGTGTAAAATAACATAACTATCATTTTGGATACACTGTTTCAATTTATTTCATTCTATTGGTTGCATCATTGCCGAGCTGGCGCTGAACAAAGATTGATTCTAGACAGAGTATAAGCGGGAGGGGGTAGCATAAGCATGATTTCAAAGCAATGTAATTACCAATTGTAGGTATGCCGATACAGAATGAGGCTTGGTTTGAATTTTTTTATTGGGGGGGGGGGGGGGGGGGGAGGAGGTTGAGGCCGAATGCAGTTGCATTTACCGTGTGTGTGTTTTAATTATCATCGGCCCCTAAATCAATACCTGAAAAAATGTGTATGATGTATAGTTTTAAAGAGGACCAGAATGTATTTTAAAAGGGAACTTGAATGGACAATCAAAATGATATGTTTGACTTATGGAGTTGAAATTTATGATGAAATGTTGGATTAAACTGGAAAACAAGCAAGTGTACACATAGCAATGACAATGAATGCAAATCAATGTTGACATCATGTTGAAGCCGGTATAAGCTAAGATAAGAACCCACTTTTGCAGGAAATTCTAATCCAGTTTTATTTTAATACAAATATATATACTGAAAGATAACAAAACAGACAATATTACAAAAAGATACTGTAGTTTTTACCGTCATGTTCATAAACACTCAGAAATTGTTGTGTACAGTACTGAGCTGTCCAAACCAGGTACACTGCTGGCGCCTCTAGAAGACATCAACTCAACAGTGCATTTACGTTTCAGCCAAAGCAATACTTCAAATTTAGCCGCAAACGGACTTGAGTGTAATGTTGTAAGACACTGCTGTTTGAGAATGTTGCCTCGAAATATTCATAGAGCCTGTGGATCACAGTCATGACTGTGCTGTTGATGAGATGAACAGTGCGGTCAGTTTCATTCTGCCAGTCACAATCGATCATGGTTCGTGTATATTATATTGAAGGCGGACGCAGGTGGGAATCGTTCAGCGGGCCAATGGATGATGAGCCATCGTAACATTATCCATAAAAGCCCCATTTTGGGGTCAAAAAGAATTAGTATACCGACGAAGTTAGGGTTCTGCTTCTTTCAAACATCGGCGTTTCACTGATTGGTGATATTGTTGAGTTCCAGTGATCGCACACTACCAGGTTGAAGCGAGCTTATGACATAAGTGTAGGCATGGAGCCAAGTACACACACATACCTACCTTCTGCATCCTGCGCATTGTCACAAGCATAGTCTCATAAAAAATATGAAAAAAAACTTTCGTCGCTAAGTCACGACATTGCAGTATGCATTCTTCCGTTTTCAGGTTGTATCAATTGAATGTTGTTTATTTGAGGATTTTGTTGCATTGTGTATATCGTAGATGATCCGGTGTACACAGCAAATGATGTGATCATTAGCACCTTCTGTGTGTCACTTTGTGATTGACAGCAGTTTCAAAATGGTCAACGGCTATGTTGTCAACAGCACTGACCGTGCACAGAAACAAACTTTTCATAAATATTAGACTCACTTGAAACTGTAAAATAGACAGTATTTCGCTCACAATGCTATGTCTAAAGTATTCATGAAAAATAGACAGTATTTCGCTCACAATGCTATGTCTAAAGTATTAGGTACGGTGGTGGTACAGAGCTACATTTATCTGCGTGGAAAAGATTTATGCCAGTTTTCTGGAGCAGTTGCTCGCATTGCTTCCATGTTTCAGTCATTCGAAACAATGAACAAACTGAAGTTAAACTGCCTTTTCTACCCAAGGAATGGCTTTACAGTAACATAACAGTGTAGCAGCTAGCTGTTGGTTTATAGCTGTGCTGGTGGTTTTTAATACGTGCTGATTTTGACTTCAACAATGGTGGGGCGAAAAGTTGTCAAATTTAAAATCCGCACGTAAAACATTCCGCTAAGAGGTCGTCATTAATAAAAGCAGGCGCACGACAAACGTAATTCTTTCATTTAGGGGGAGGGAGTAAAAGCTCATTTCATTTTGTGTGCATCAAAATCACATAAGGATTTTCGTCTATTGTTTTCTAAACCATGACCACTTGTGCTTGTGGGAAAAATGCGGAGCTGAATTTACTGCAGGATTGGGGAGAAAAAAAGTGTTCAAAACATGAATTACAAAAAAAACACTGTCGCAATTTTATTTTTGAATTGAAATTAATACACTTTTCAGTGCA
The DNA here is from genome assembly GCF_041260155.1 of Ptychodera flava. Classification (NCBI taxonomy): domain Eukaryota; kingdom Metazoa; phylum Hemichordata; class Enteropneusta; family Ptychoderidae; genus Ptychodera; species Ptychodera flava. The sequence continues at coordinate 34,912,320 of NC_091948.1, read as the reverse complement.
GTGACACGTGCGGTACGCAGTGCAGTCAACCGACATTTTGAACATTTTGACATTTTGAACGCAATGCTAGCTTCGCATCCATCAAGAACAGAATGACCACAATATGCGGAGACAAAAAACACCAAAAAGACATAAATGTGAAATACAAACGTGTATGCTTTTTCAATGTGAAACATGTACATGAAATATTTTCCTACGTGCAAAATACATTAAAATGTTGTGTCTAAAACAGTGAAACGCGTAAAGTGGAGGTTTATTAATAAATATGCGCTTCCTGTATTTTTTCACGGGTGTGCGGATCAAAGAGGTGCGTGTGGGTTTGTCAGAAACGGCATCATAATACGATATCGATTTTGCATAACTTTCGTTTTGAGGGGGAGGGACGGGGTTTCAAGTAAAACAAAGGAAAGTTTCTTGTGCCTCACCACCGGACAAGGCCCCCCATGTCCTTTTGGTGGAACTGTCTGTAATATGACTGGTCCAATAATCATTTCCATTGATACACTTTTCTAAACCATGACCACTTGTGTTTGTGGGAAAATACATTACCAGGTCCATGGGACATTTTAAGTAGGACCATCCTGAACCACTGATAGTGGTGGTAAACTGTGCGTCCATGGTGTAAATCACAGGCAATCGACTCAATGCAAGCGAAACCGTAACTGATGAAACTTACTGGTAGCATCAGTGGCGGTTTCGCTTGCATTGAGTCGAGTGCATGTGCAGGTTTTTCGGCATGGGGGCCGGCTACTCCCGAAACCACAGGCTTTCGAAATTCGACTCAATCATAGACAGTAGAGGGGGAAGATATGCGTGAGATCGCGAGATTTACGAAGACAGGAAGCCCTCGAAGCTCAAACTTCTCGGGAATAATCTCGTTACCGGGAACCTGATTTAAGGATTACAACATAGGTTACTTGAAAAGAAATGCGGCAGAGACGCGTCCGTCTTCCCCCCTCTACTGTCTATGACTCAATGCAGGCGAATCGCCAAACCGCCACTGATGCATCGGATCAGTACCCAGTGGCGGTTCGCCTGCATTGAGTCGAAAGCTTGTGACCGAAACCGCTCGCCCCTGTTGCATAAGCGCAAAGATTTGGGCCGCGACACAACACAGTAGTGCACACGTACACGATCCCAACACCGTGAGCCGCTAGCCGAGCGCCACGGGAACGAAGACAGAACGTCAGAAGGGCAACCACTCAACGACACCCCGAGCGTCTACGAATGGACATGTATCTACATCAACTAACCGTTATTTACGTTCCATACATACAATACTTTACGATCCAAAACCATAAGATCGCCGGTGAAGAAATCTTTGAATCTTAGTGGTAAACTTGTGCAAGAACGGGGACTTCGATGAGTCGTCGTCCAAATAAATCTACTGAAAATGGCGCCCGACCTTTTCATTGGTCTACATTCACCTTTGACCTAATATAACCTTTACCCCGTATTTCAAACCCACAATTCCATTCAATTTCCTTTTCGTCGCCATTCGGAACAGAGTAAGTACAGGTAAAATGTTACAAAGATATGCATCCACGGCAATCTCTTCAATCTTTCGGTGCGTTCATTCCTAGTTGTGCTAATATCGTTGAGAAGGCCTTTCCAAATACAAGGACTCAATTTAATCTGTGAAGATGACTGCAATGATCGTAGTTTACCCCAATAAACTGGAGGATAACAAAGTCACGAAACCATAAGCTTTACAGTACGGATAGGGTTGATATGTTTATAAGTCAACATGAATGTCATTTTGACAACATTAATGGATCACTCGTTAGTCAAATCATGATTAATAAGCACATAATATAGTGTAGATCACACACATAAACGTGCTGTAGTGTTTCATGGCAACACCTCGAAGCACTTTGGAAGTTGCAGCGTGGATGGCGCCGATGAGGTAGAACGAACGTATCCCACGTCCATTGTTGCAGGGTAACCGAACTCATGCCATTGAGCTAAAATAAGATGCTATACTGCACCCAAAATTTAACCAGCTTGACATTTTACAAGCTTGACTCGTGGATTCTCCAGGGTCTATGTCGGAAGCCCGGGCTTGACCTCACAATTTTCCGTAGACCATGGTGCATGGTGATAATCAACATGACAAGTGATTAGCTGACATGCTGTTTTGACAGTCAAAACAATCATAGGATCTTATGCATGATGATGAATTCGTGTAACGAAGCTGACATCAATTCTCGCAAATGTAATGATCTAGTACTTGACAGGCTAATTTGCAGATCAAGTGAATTGTTATAGGTTGGATATATGGTTGCCCCTAGTGTTACCATAATATTTTGATAGTGCTTTTTCGCACAATGGCATTGAAAAGCCTTTGGGGAGGGGCATTGACTAGCTGCAAAATTGTAGCTCTAAGGTGAGGCGGTCGGGGAGTTTTGGTTTTTGCGACCTCGCTCACCAGTAGAGCTACAATGCTGAAGCCCCTGTAGCATACAAAATAAGCACGCTGCACTACACTAACCTTGTCGTGTATGGGGTTTGGTATTTGTTCAAATACGTCGATCACGTTCCAAAAACATTTCTTAGAGCCGCCATTACCAACTTCCGGTAACGGTGGCTCCCAGAAACACGCTCAATGTTTATGGAATGCGATCGACGTGTCTGTGCTAATACCAAACCCCATAAACGACAAGGTTAGTGTAGTATAGTGTTTAGTCTTCAGTAGTGATAAATCGATACGACAAATGCAGTAAATATGTGGGATTTTATATGAAAATGCCGCGCCATGTGTGGCGCGCTTATTTTGTATGCTACAGGGCCTTCGGCATTGTAGCTCTACTGGTGAGCGATGTCGCAAAAAACCAAAACTCACCGACCGCCTCACCGTAGAGCTACAATTTTGCAGCTAGGGGATTGACCATATAGCAAGATCGATTTAGTTAATGTCAACTAGACTCAATTTTGGTGCAGTTGACATCGATCTTGTTAGGCATTGGTTCAGTTGACTTGAAGTCTGTTGCATTAGGTGTATTTTGGCTGACTGTGTCGGTATTAAAGAGCTATATCCAGATTTCGATATGTAGTGCAGTGATCTCCCCAGGATTTTCTAATAGAGTGACGGCTAATTTGCATAACAATAAATGTAATTGTTATGGTAATGAGTTTCTATTGTTTACCAAAAATTATAGAGTGGCGGCCACCACTCTATAATAGCTCTCGGGAGAACACTGTAGTGAATAGGTGTCAACTTCTTGTTTTCCTGAAGCAATTTCATCAACATTTAACAACAGTGTTTTTGTTCAGGTTACTACCCAGGCAAATTTTACCAGGGTCCCAGGGCTCGGAAATTCTCGGCACCCGATGCCTGTCACAAGTGAATTTTGAGTCCGGGCAAGTGAAAACGAAATTCTCCCAACCTGATGGACAAATGAATTTAAATAAGGCCACTGTACGCGCTGCCACTCTCTAGCTCTTTGACTGTACCGCTTTCGATATGGCCAGCCGATAAAATAGCTCTGTTCTGCTTGATTACAAAATAGCAAAATATTGACGTCTTTGCATGCTCACGTTTTGTCTTCTCATGAAATCAGGGACACGAACAATACAGTGATGAACGACTAGATTTTGTTGGGACGTCCACTTGAAATGCCCTCAATATGCATGACATGTTTTACATCTAGTTGCTGTTTCGTGTCAAACACCAAATCGATTTGTCGATTTTGCAACCCTCTAAATTCAAATGCATTTTTAGCTACTATAGACTATAGTCTATAGAAGCTATTGGGATGGGTATCCGTCCGGCGTCCGGCGTCAGTCTGTATGTATGTATATATGTATGTATGTATTTGTGAACTGCAGTACTTACTGATTTGATATTTGTTGTGTAGATCAAAAATATGATTTTGAGAAACTATTTTTTTTAATTTTTTGATATTGTTGAAAATGGGCAAATTAATGCCAAAAAAGGTGTTTTTGGTAAAAAATCTTCTTCTTCATAACCGCTGATCAGACAGCTTTGATATTCGGTATACAGGTCCCTAGGGATAACCCAACTTAGATTTGTTCAAATTGTGATGAAATATGCAAATGTGTATTTTTAAGGAATTTTTTGTCATTTTTGGTCAAAATTTGACTTACATTGTATGTAATTCTTGTACTGTATAAACCCTATCAATTCACCCAGAAAAAAATAATTAATATGATTTTAAATAATTGAATTAATAAGGAAATCATCAAAGCCAAAATAATTTTAGTGTGGAATTATCAGAAAGTTCAACTTTTTTTGACAGTTCATAGTGAAATGCTTACCATCTTGGAGGATGAAAACATGTAAAGGCAACTTTCCTGAATCCCAACTTTGATATATTCTGAACCACCATTTATGTTATCTAAAAGAAATTGCTCATAACTGTTTGTCATGATAGGGTGGTCAAATAAATAGAGTTAGAGAAAGTTCTAATTTCCATTTATGGTTGACTTGGTAAGGATATAATAAGATTACTTTTTGAGGGAAAAAATAGAGTGGTCAGTTAAAAGAGTGGTCAAAGTGATAGGGTTTTTATGGTAAAGCTAGGCTGTAAGATTCCTCGTGTGCTATTTATAGCAATTATGCAATCTGTGTAAACAGTGCAATGAAAGTGTAACATGATTCCTTATAATGCTTTTGATGACCTTGAACTTCTTAAGTTTCAAACATTTGTCTCTTCAGTGTGCTTTCTCTGAGTACGTACAGTCTCAACTTATTCAACAGAACTTACTTACAATGTTAATTTGAAAGTTAAAATGTGCTTGATTAATAGGATGAAAATACTGATATTGAAAGATGACCAGCTCAATATTCTTTATAACCTGACAGATATGCTGTTTTTTTATGACGTAAATCTTGATTTAAGCAAGTCTTGTTTACTTTAATTAGAATGTAATTAACTCTTGTTTATTTGCTATTATAGACTAATATAGTCTGATGAAATATGCAAATCTGTATTTTTATGGAATTTTTTCCATTTTGGTCAGGCCATCCTGAAATGAGCTATCAAAGATATCCACCTTCTTCATCAATACATGTGTCACAAAAGGTTATTCTCTACATAACACAGCAGAGCTCTGTCAACTGTTGAGTCGCTTGTTTTTTCAAAACCGCTGGTCAGACAGCTTTAATATTTGGTTTACATGTCCCTAGGATGACCTTAGTGAGATAATTTCATACAGTCAGGAAATACTTAATTTTGTATCCATGTCTATAGTAGCTTCAGGGACATTAGCCCTATGTTTTAAATAGTTTTGTGCGCACATTTTGTAGTTCATCAGAGTTTGGAGACGTACAATCTGACAAAAGTACAGGTCTCTTGCGATACTTTCTTCGAGAGCACCTTTGCCCAAAAACTTGGCACATGAGCATGCCACAGAGAAACAACGTGACCTGACTGAGCGGATGGTTTTTCTGACGATTGGTAAGTGTAGAGGTCAGGGCCTGTGCAGAAGTCAAAGCATCAGCGTTATGGCCTTATGACATATCTAAACAGAACGCATAAGAAATCACCAACAAAATAGGAGGGCAATGGCTTTTGTACTGGGATAACAAACTGTTTTGTAAGATTTGCTTCAAATATTCGACGATTGCCAAGCCCACGGGGAGGCGGAACGCGTTCATCGACTGATGTGGTGTTTCGAGTATTGACAGGTGCAGGCGAGATCACACTATGTTGCTGAAATATCGATGTCTACCCGAGAAACAGACTCGTCCTGATCATTTGCTACCATGGCCACAATCGCTAATACCCTAATGGCTATGCGGAAGTTAAATAACGACCAACGACGTAAATATCGGAACTGTTCACTACTGTGTATATGCTATCTAAACAGGGAAAACCGACATGCATGTTCACCGGCCAAACTTCGAGTAGAAATCCCTATAGGCCCTCATTTCCTATAAGTTGGAACTGGCAGTTCTCAACAGTGTGAAGTAGCTACAAACTATTTTGCTTTAACCATAATCATAGTACTGCTGTTAATTTTAATCTGGATTCAAATTCAAATGGCAACAATAACAACATCTTCACACATATACCGGTATACTCAAAATGTTGACAGTGTGAAAACTGAGTTCTAGTATTAACAAGCTGCATGACAGCATGTTACACAAGATATTATTTTTGACACACACAATAAGGACGCAAAAATAAATCAGTAAGTTACAGCTACTGTTTCTGACATGAATAAAACCATCCACATTTACTCCCAAAATCATTTGAAATTCAGGGTAATTTCAATTTCACTGGTCCGTTAGAAAAATTCAGTTACCCAATGGCAAACATTTTCCAATCCTGGGCCCCCAGTCATGTTATGGGTTCGTCAGTTGTATCAATGCAGTCTTCATCTTCCCAAACCCTAGCAAAAACACTGAAAAGGTTTAGTCTTTCCAACACCTTGATAGCGTTATCTGTCCCAACAATATGCAAATTCACATACTTCACTATTAGCCATTAACAGTATCTTTGTCTCCAGCGTAGAAGGCAAATATACCAAATACTACTACTATAAGAATTTAAATAGTATTCATTTAAACATCTCCAAAATAAAGGTCTTGAGGAAAATAACTCTCTAACCAACTCTCTCTCTCTCTCTCTCCAGCATCATGGCTATTCGTCATGAAATGTGCGTTGGCCTTAACAAAGGGCATAAAGTCACCAAAAATGTTATGAAAAGATCATCAAGGAGAAAGGGAGTAAGTATTCAACTTTGAATTCAACTTTGATTTCAGTAAGATTTCATATAGACCATCCAATGAATCTCCCTCCTATAGGGCAGATGTATAGACTATCCAATGAATCTCCCTCCTATAGGGCAGATGTATAGACTATCCAATGAATCTCCCTCCTATAGGGCAGATGTATAGACCATCCAATGAATCTCCCTCCTATAGGGCAGATGTATAGACTATCCAATGAATCTCCCTCCTATAGGCAGATATATAGACTATCCAATGAATCTCCCTCCTATAGGGCAGATGTATAGACTATCCAATGAATCTCCCTCCTATAGGGCAGATGTATAGACTATCCAATGAATCTCCCTCCTATAGGGCAGATGTATAGACTATCCAATGAATCTCCCTCCTATAGGGCAGATGTATAGACTATCCAATGAATCTCCCTCCTATAGGGCAGATGTATAGACTATCCAATGAATCTCCCTCCTATAGGGCAGATGTATAGACTATCCAATGAATCTCCCTCCTATAGGACAGATGTATAGACTATCCAATGAGTCTCCCTCCTATAGGCAGATGTATAGACTATCCAATGAGTCTCCCTCCTATAGGGCAGATGTATAGACTATCCAATGAATCTCCCTCCTATAGGGCAGATGTATAGACTATCCAATGAATCTCCCTCCTATAGGGCAGATGTATAGACTATCCAATGAATCTCCCTCCTATAGGGCAGATGTATAGACTATCCAATGAATCTCCCTCCGAAAGGGTTGATATAGTAACAATAATAATAATAATAATAATTTATTGTTACACACCTTGTCTCAGCGGTCTGCACATTACAGAAAATTACAGAACATTACAGGTAGAAATAAAAAATTCAAAAATTCTCAGAGATGTAGACCATCCAATGAATCTTCCTCCTATAGGGCAGATATATATACACCATCTTATGAATCTCCCTCCTATTAGACCATCCAAAGGATCTTCCTCCTATAGGGTAGATGCATCCTTCTGAGAGACAGTTTTAGACCTAGAAGTGGACTGTATATGATGCCACTTATACATGTATACATTTCATGAAGTTGTAATCATAGTGGTAATAAAGAAGTAATTTCATAGTAACAGACAACAGTATCTTCAGACTGCAATCTTACAACATTCCCTGACATAATTTTTGAATTTTATATTTCTGTTGGACTGTGTTAGATAATTCATTTAAAAGAAAATCAGTCACAGTGTTTTTGTGTAGATATAAAAAGATTTTAGGAACTGGTTATTAATTTATCCGTCCTCAGAAATACATTTTACCATGGCAATCTTTATTATAATATTTTAACATGTCAAATCATTTCTTTCAGACGGTCCGTAAACACGTCAAGTTTGTTCGTGACATTATAAGAGAGGTGTGTGGCCATGCTCCATATGAAAAGAGAGCCATTGAGTTGCTTAAAGTCAACAAAGACAAGAGAGCACTCAAGTTCATAAAGAAAAGGGTAGGTACAACCTAATGCATGAAGTAGATGTTGAAGGTATTTAAGTAAGTCATTTACCTGCTTGTGATAGATGCTGGAAAACAATGAAGTGGTCCAATGTTTAGATATTTACAAATATGTTGGTTGATATCAAAGGAGATATGTAAGTTAGGACTAAGAACAATTTGGGCAGACTTTGGTTCATAAGGTTATTATCAAATCAAGTAATTCTGTTGTGCAGCCAGCACAACGTTGAAGATTACTGAACAGACTTTGCAAAGTTCTGTAAGTTCTTAGAAACTTATAAAAAATGTCCATGTTGTCATACATATCCCAACACAAGCTTATTGTATGTTCAACTCAAGTGCAGGATCTAAGGCATCAACAGTTGGTCGATTTCAATCAACTGTCGTATGGTCATCTTCAAATAAATGTTCTTACATGTAATTCACTGGTTAGTTCATCTGAAATGACATCGTGATGAGAAACTTGCTCAATAGTTTCAGTGTCTGCTGGGCTGATTTCTTACTTGGTACCAGATACACTGACGATTCACTGCTATCAATATTTTTGAGGTGAAAAAGAACATTGGAGGCAGATGATTTACATGTTAGGTAGCCAATGTACAGAGAAATGTATATGGTGTATTCAGAGATACTGTAGTAAGACGTCAGAGAGTTGAATGTCAAAATTTGTCTCTGTAAGTTTGAAATCACCAGTTCATTTGTGTTTATCAGTACATGTAGTGTAATGATCACATTTCTAGATCAAGTGCCAAACTTACCGATACTTGTGTTGAATAACTTGATATACGGTTTGTGTCTTGCAGCTTGGTACACATACACGTGGAAAGAGAAAGAGAGAAGAGATGCAAGCAACAGTTGCCCAAATGAGAAAAGCCCAAGCTCAACAGAAGTAGTCTGAGTTTGACGTCCAATCTTTCTGACTCTTTACATTGTCCACATTGCTGTATGTATTCTCTTCAAGAATATTCCAGCCATTGTTCTTTGGTAAAATAAAAGACCATATTGAACTGTATTTAGTCTCACTGTGATGTCTGTTGATCCTCACGACACAAGATTTTCTAAAAGTTTGCAATGAATGAATTTATGACTGTTGTAGGAACCTTTATCTTGATACGTGAAAAACAACTCTGGCATGTGGATGTGGTTCACTGAATGATAAATATTGAAATACATGTAGATCACAGTAATAGCAAAAGTATAGTATACCGTAATTCCGTGAAAATCATTTCTGTCAGTAGTTGTCCTGAAAGCATTCAGTCCTATAGTGTTGCGCTTTTATATTTCGTGTTGTTTGGTAAATTTCTGGCCACAATACAAAAATGACCATTTGACCAAATAATGGGTACGTGCAGACTACAAAAATGGTGTGGTTGCCCTGTATGGCATATACAGAGTATTGCATATGTGAAGGTTGACATGAAAGTCTCTTAGTAGCCACATTGAGGTTATCAGATTTTCCTGGATGACGATTTCAAGACTAACCATGTCTAATAACCCTGTCCACAGCAAAGAAAACTTACTGCTATGGAAGGCCCTGCAACAAACCTTTAGCACAGATTTGCATCAGCATTGACGGCATATAGTTGTAACAGAGCTGTGACCCTGGCTCTGTATGAACTGCTGTGAGAACACTGCTGCAAGGAGTTGCTGTGTACACAAGTTGAACAGGATCTGTATCCACGGACCACAAAACTGCTGACTTGTCATAGGGCCGAAAATTATATCACATCGACAGTCCACATTGCTTCTTTGAGTATCTTTGATGGTAGATGACAAGGTTTATAGGGTAAATATCATAATTGTCAAGGTGTCCCCCAACTATATTTGTGGCATGGAATTAAAATGATCAATGTACTCTAGCAGCTATATAGCAAACAGAAACTTTAATGGCTTTGAGCAACAGATATTCATCTTGCTAAATACTGTGATGTAATGTTAAATTTTTGTGGGAGTTTCCTAAGCTGATTTCATTGAAGTTGCCATGACTTTTAGTGCAAGCACCAGCAAAAATTTCAAAGTCCATAAAGAACAGCCCACATAGAAATGAGCTTGTGGCATGACTGGCATTGTTCATGTCACCTTTTGATACAGCAGTTCCTAGTGTATACAATTGGCTTACATTTTCCTCCATGACCAAGATATTAAGATTGGGTGGTCTTTTCAAGCACAGGATATTTTGGATAAACAATTGCATCATGGTATTTCAATGTACACAGTTCTTGTGTAAGTTTATAAATGTCTCATAATCTTTGATCATGATGTTAGATGAATTGAGAGGGATTGTTTGCACATGGTGCAGTGAGGACGTCTTGTATACCATGATGTATGAAACCAATTTTATATATTATAGACCAAACAAAGGGCACTGCCTCAGGGCAGGTGTGACCAATTTGCCAAGTGTCGGGAGAAATTGGACAAGCAGTTTCTGAAAAGATTTTTTGGCCTAAAACAGGAAATATTGCCAAGCAAATGTAAATATGTAAATTTCACCTTCAGGTAGTACGCGCCTCGCAAGTAAAAAACGTAAACTTTTTCTAAAACTTTCCTCAATGAAACTTTCAACCATTCTCTCACCAAATCAAAAATGAAAATCAGGGGTCACTGTGCATATTTTGGAACTAGCAAAACAAATTACCAAACATTTGTGACATTTAAAGTTCAGAATTAATAGATAGATAGATATGGGAGCTAAAAATGAGTCCCCCACAAGTGGTAGATCAGAGAAGAATTGTAGAAATTTGAAAGTCTGACTGTGCATCCATCGATATTTTTTTACCAGGAGAATTTATCACAAATGATACCCCAGGACAGGAATTTGATTGCCACAATACGCACCAGGTCTAGAATTTTGACTGATATCAACTGATTCCCCCTCCCCCTCCCCTTGAATCAGACCAGTGCTTTAGAGAAGTAGTTCATTGTTGACGACGGAGGATAATGGACAATCAGCCTGTACTGATATGATATGCATTACTGACAGTGGAGCTAACAAATTTCAGCGATTGTACACACTATGAAATTTCTACTAAAATATTCAATAAACAAAAACAACTTTTTATTGATTTAAATCCCATGCCCTTTATTTGAAAGTCACATTCATAACAAAATATTCCATAAATGTAATTTCATTAAATAATATTCAACAGAAAAAGTTTTAAATTCATTCCAACACCCTTTATTTGAAAGTCATAATCAATCCAAAATTTACATAAATGTACCTTCAAGAAATTCTATTCAACAGAGAAAACTGTTTTTAATTCATTTCTACACCATTTATGTGAGGAAAGTTATGATCATAGCAAAATTTTACATAAATATATCTTCATTAAATCATATTTTAAACCATATAGCCCGCTCACAATATTTATATCATTTCTAAAGTCATGAATTAAATCAAATTTAACAAATACAACAGTTATTCCCGAAAATATTACTGAATTTTCTTTTTTGTTAATTGATGAAGCATCAAAGTCACTTTATCAACATTTTCAACTTTCATCATCTGGCAAAAATTATGCAAGAAAGTAATCACATGTCAATGAAAGTTGTGACTTGAACACTTTGTCCATTGAAATGATGGAGTCTATAACACAAATGTACTTACCTTAAAAACACTAACATTATATGGAAAACATGGAAACAAAACCATTGCATAGTACTATGGTAAGGACAAAAGAACTGCATAGGAAATAATAATGAGTTTATGGATGGGCCTTGAACTGATTCACGGGGCCTCCAACAAATGGCTTGGCCTTGACAATATCTTGTAAATATAACTATAATATGCTTGAAAACAATGATCTTTTCTGTAATTTTACTCAAATTGGCAAGATTTCTAACACATGCAACTTGAGACCCACTCCATAGAATTCGAAATTCAATGGTATAGACATGTAATATTACATGTTTAGTGAAATTTTAGAAAAATTTGGTATTATTTACTATCAAGGTCAAGTGCTAGTAAGTGTTTGGTGCTTTAATATTTTAAATGTATCATCTTGAATACACTATTTATCATCAATCTGATGGCAAAATATCTACAAAAGAAATTGATATCATACTATTGAAATTCTAATAAACAAAAAATAAACAAATCTTGAAATGTATCATCGCACATCATTTTAACCCGTCTGTTTTTGATTACTCAGCCACATAAACTTGAGTAACATCTGTCATACGGATGACATAAAAAAGCCCAAAATCTGCAGTTGTTACTGATTTCTCAGACCTCAGAACTGTAGATCTGACAATCGTCTGATTTGATAAAACTGAAACATGGTTAATATGATCATTGATAATCACTACAGCATATTGTATACTTGGTCTCTACTTGTATAGGCAAATGTAGAACTAGTGATTTTAATTAAACGGTTCCACCAACATCAAAAGGCAAGAAATGACACAGAATTAAGACAAATTTACTTGATGAACACTTGGATGACTTCATCCTGTGTCTCTCTTTCATAATTAACTTGGAAACTGAAAGACTTGGCAGTGAACGACATAGAGTCTCTATGATAAGCTGATATTTAATATCATCTTTAATTGTTAAACCTTGCTACTGTCCACCAGATATCAAAAAGTAGCATGTACGGAATAGAGGGGATTTCAAGTCTGTAAATATTAAAGTTAGAAAGAGTATGTGAAAGGAGATCTCAAACCTGTCCATCACCAGACCCCACTCCCTTCAAAATTATCATAATTTGTAAAATTGTACGTATGAGTGATTATAATAATAAATGAGTAGATTTGAAGGCACTAGTGTCCTTTATTGTAACTTCAATTGACTTGGTTTGATTGAATCATTCATTCCCAATGCTAACACAGTGACTCTGTATGTCTGTAGAAAACTGTAGAACTTACACAGAATACAAAAGTATTCTTTTAGTCTGATCAAATCAGGCAGTAATCATTCATGGAAGCAAAATATTACATCAATAAACTAGGTTGAAACTTGATCCTGATAAAATGCTCTTATTGGAAAAAGTAAACAGTGTTATTATTGCACTTAGTCAGAAATATGCTAATTACTCAATAATTACGAAGACCCACTGACAACTGTCCCTGTCAGTCCAAAAAGTAAATGACAAGTATAGATATATTTATATAAATTACTCTTTAAAGCATGAAGATAAATAAACATTTCTATTACTGTATAAATACAAAGTGATTAGATGGATTGCTGTTTCTTTAGGAAACTTTCTTTTTCTTTGCTGCCAGGACACTAGCTGGTATGTCAGGTCGTAACTCTCGATACATAGCCTGTGAACATAACAGAGTTTGATAATGAAATTTAACTTTCAAACTGAGACTATGAATAGAGTTCATAATCTGACATATTAGACAACCTTTATATGGTACTTATAACAACTCAAAGAGATGTTGACTGACAACAAAGTTCAAAGACTGACAATGAATGGACAAATATTTATCATAAGCTTTGCATTGCTGACAGCGCAGTCTACAATTATGACCCTTTATTGTTTCAATCAAAGTAATTTAATGTAAGTATGCATTGTTTCACCAACAAGTTTAAAGCTATAGTGATGCTCAAATTATATTTACAATGGCATGTAAATGGAATTTGAACAATAATTCACATTAAAACAAACAATTTTATTTCTAATCCTTGCTGGTGCCAGATTTTACCCGACGTGATTCTCTCATAACTGTCTGCAGCATGGATATGGATAAAAATATTACTTTATCAAAAAAACATGAATAATCTGTACTGATATCTTGTAAAACAAGACCTTGATAGAAATGAAATGTACGCTATGAATGACTTACCAATTCATCATCAGAAGGAACTCTTGACAAGAAATCTGCCAATTCATTGTTGTCAATGTAGTGTGGATTGCGAAGCTTCTTGGTGAATTTGTTACAACCTATTGGTAAAACATAGCATGTGAGTTACTAATATGTACAATAAACACATTAGCTTCATCATTGTAAACTTCAAACAAAATCTCATACTGGTATTCTATCATGGCACTAACATTCAATGTAAACACAGTTGATGAGAGCATGAATAAAATGCAGAGTTAATTGTAGATTGAACAAATCCTACCATACCAGAACAGAAAATCCTCAAGCATCATTTAGATATTTCAAACAGAGACAATTTTGGACCAAGAGTGACATATTTGCATGTTAAACTTGTTAATTTCATTGAGATTTGAGCATATCTGAATTCAACATCGGTATCTTGCTTGCTAACTTTGTCAATTTTACAGAATCATGTACATGTATATTAAAAATCTCCTAATTCAGACATCTGATGAAATCTGTGCAATAAAGAATTCAACTCTTTGAATGAGTGCGAGATCAAACTGTAACTGTACTGTGTTATTGGCTAAAAAGTTGATATAAGATCCATGTTGAAATGCATAGAACCTTCACTTTGCTGGAAACACGGTGTTCAACCGATCCTTGCACACAGATAGCATTTCTTAATTGCTTTACTGATTAGCAGAAACCTGTGTACAACTTACTGCAGCATACATGATAGATACATGTAAGGGGCTTCTTGGATGTCAAATGGTACGTTAGCTCAGTTGTGAAGTTTGTGAATCTTTTATCACAAATACTTTGTTAAAAACTTCAAGATAACATTGAATGGTTCTGTTAAATATAAGCATCTCTGAAGAACAATGTTTCTTCTTTGATTGACAGATGACAACAATCTTTTTCAGAATTGTTTGTGTCTATTGATATTTAGGTAATCAAATGAAGGGAAGGTCGGTCTTCCAGACAGAGAACAACAAAACAAAAGAAGTTATTCTCTTCACTGTGTTGTGATTTCTAAGCTGAGCTCAATTGATGGACTTGATGACAATTTCCTCACTACTACTGAGGGGAAATTTTCTCACTACGACTAGCACCGAGGGGGAAATTTCAAGGAGTAAGGGCTTTTTCAATGTCACTATCATAACTTGGAAGGAGTATACTGAAGGGATGGCATGATAAGGTTTCATGGAATATCAGAAAGATTACAAAAGTTTGTTTTCATTAAGAATTCAATCCTGACTAAGGGCTTCTAAATGACATCTCAGCTTGGCTGAAAAGACTCAATATTTTCTCATGGTCATAAGATAGACTTTGTATTGATTTCCACTTACCCCATGCTAAAATAAGATAGCGCAATGGAATGTTGTAAAGAACCACTGTTACAATACACAACACAATGATGAGTAACCATGACAACCAAGGTACTGTGTAATTAAATGTACTGCAAGAATAATCACAAAAAATTCAATGATTTAGCACAAAGTCAAACACCTTTGGTGTATAAACAGTAACTTTGACAGTGATTTTCTCATATTCTGGTCAAGTACAATCATTTCATCATTGAAACTAATAAACTTAAAAACTTACAAACAGTTGAGAGTTGACAAGAGTTCATCAGAATCAGACTCCATAAAACGCATTGTAGCTATTAAAACATATCACAGTTATACGATGATGTTTGTTTGTTGCAAAAATAATGATGACTATTAATATTATCTATATTTGGCTATCCATTGTGATGACAGTGTATAATACAAAACAAAAAGCATTCTTTTGTCCAAGTCAATAATTGCATCTATCCAACGGTGGCTCATCTTCCTCTTCTGCATATTATCACTGAATTTAGAAGTACATGTACATTGGACTCCGGGGTTTTTTATTTCTATCAGTATTAATCAACTGATTGTTACTGGGATGTGGCACTGAGAGTAAAGAGAAATTTGTGAACACACCATAACCACATTTTGATAAACTAAGAGTGTTTTATTGTGAAAAGGCAAAGAAACAAACAAAGAATAAAACGGTGTACAAGCAATACCAGCCCTAAGTACCCATGCATGGCTAACACTGTAAAATTTGGGAGACACCCCCCCCCCCCCCCCCCCCTCTCAGCATGGAAGTGAAGGGCAGTTGATGACCTTGAGCCAAGGTAAGGTTACAACTGCCCAGAGAGTGGATCCTTCCTCTGAGGCTAAAAGTGAGAGAACAGAGTAGAATTCCTACGGAATGGGGTCAGGACAGAATCCAAGGCGATGCTTAAAAGGCGGCAGCAAAGAGAGATGGATACAGAAATCGGGATTAGAGGGAGGTGGGACTAATTTAGGCTGTGTGCCGTGTGCAAAAGGGGAGCTGATAGGTTGAGAGAAATCTGTAGGGTCGTATTTACAACAGTTAATTTACGTCTAGAAGCAGGAAGGGAGTAGTGTGGCCAGTTCACAAAACACATCTGTCCACAAAGCACAAATTTCACTTAAAGGACCTGGGGCAGAAGAACTTTTAAGGAGGCTAATTTTGATCACACTTTAGTAAAACAAAAGTGTAATTCTTAAGGCACTCACAAAACATGTTGAATGACTTTGTAGGAGAGACTGTAAAATAAACTTCACATGTGACACAACTAAGCATCAATTTTCTATTATGCTTTCAAATTCTTGAATAATTACATTAGCTAAAGTAATTCCAATATTTGATGATAACCTACTTGTTGACTCTTTCACCCATGGCTGCAGCATCACCTAATCCATTCTGTACTTGCAAACACACTTCTTGAATCTGCTGTAATTTTTCTTTGAAGCTCTTCTTTTCTTCAGGTTGCTACAGAAGCAAATGCAACATATAGTTGTAAGACTTTGAGTAAAATATTCTCTATTTTCATATCCAACTTTCTTATCAAGACTACCTGTTAAATTATGCTTTACTTGACATGGCTTTCATAAGTTCTGTCAATATCAGAAGCTTCACTGCAAAACACTTTTCACCGAAGCTTAGCATTGTTTTCCGCAAAGTCTTGCTATAAATTTGCATATGGTCATACATATCAATCATTGAACTGTGTTGCCAGATAGTGATATTGATAAGTGCAATATTGTGTGACAGAACACTTATGTGATTGTTTACCACAAAGGATGCAATTGCAGATGATACATGCATATGAAATGAATATTTGTAACAAACAGCCACAGTGATTTTGAGTGTGTTTAGTGATAACTGGACTTCATACTTGATATTATAACAGAATAATCTATGACAGATAACCTACTCTGAAAGCAATTTCACTGTATAATTGCGAAAAAGATTAACAGTAAAATTTGGGAGGTATATGTGTTAGGAATTTCTCCTGAGTGTCGTCTTGTTGTTGATCATTAGAGCAAAACAATGACATTTTACATTGGTTACAGATCGTCCTATCTGAACTTACAAATGAAATCAAATTCATGCTAATGAAAATTCTGAAGGTATCAATACTGAGTAAGGTGTATTCCTTGAAATCCTACTTGAAAACTGTCTTCAAAGTCTTTCAGGGAGTAATTCTATTGATTGTGAAATATCTTGAATCAAAACAACCAAATAATACAATGTTTGGATGAATGCAGTTAGATGCATTACTGAAAAGTTCTGTATGATATAGGTATGGTTCAGAATTGGTATATCATCAAAATACTAGATCCATAATTTGTTGCACTGCCTTGGATGAAGATAAAGTAGATTAGTTGTGGCGACGAGTCATGTCATCTTACATACCTTTTTCTGTAAGATGTATAGTTAGCATTGAAGGAAACGGGGAACAAAACGTTATTATTGTCCAGTCAATTCAAGTGGCAGATATAAGAATATATAAAAAAGTGTTACATTTCCAAATAAACAATACAATGATTTGAAATGTTGAATTTGATTGAGCAGCTGTTTGTGCTATTCCTTTCTCAAAGACAGAGTAACGACGAACATTTCTTGAAAAATGTCAACTACCTCAAAATGCTGACTTGTATAATTGAAATTAATTTCATAATCATTAAGCATTATATTGATAAATATAAAATTGGCTCCTGGCATCAAACTTACTCTTGCACATTGACCAATAACTCTTATTCTGTTCAAAATAAACTTCTTTCAAATGATTCAAGTAAACTTAAAGGTAATAAATACGTCAGTGCAATCTATTGTCCTAATCACATTGTAAGGACTGTGTTCTAATGAATTTTTTGATTTTTCATGCTGATACTTTCAAATGTAATGCTACATTTGGAACTCCTTCAATTCATTTCAATAAATGGCTTATTGATTTTTGTCGTCTTTATCAATAACTATCAGGGTGTATGTGTTACAGTTTAACCAATGCACACAGCTATGGTACATAGATATACTATCGGGTCAGTCACAATCAGGGTGCGCTAGATGATTTTCATTTGTTATGGACATATATCTGCTATTCAGACTGATATTATATTGCTTATTTGTTTCTAATAAATAGTAATAGTTGTAACTAACTTGGTCACATAAAGAAATATTGCATATATTGTGCAGGTTTGGTTGTACATCCACAAAAATGCCTTTAAAAACTGTAAAAAGTAGCGTTATGCTGTTTCACTTCAAAATGTACTTAATTTCAAAATGTTTTTTGGAACACAGTGTTAAAATTGTGGAATTTTTAGCTTACATATGTTATTGCAGAATACCTAATCTTCCTTTCACAAGTTATTTCATGTGATTATGTGCATCGGAACAGAAACTGTGGTATTTTTACCAAAACTGTAACATCGTTATGTTTTTTGTGTTTTATGACCATAAGTACATATACCTTTACTTTTTATGTAGAAAAATGGGTAAAATATTGTAATATTGAATTTAATTCCAACCTCAACATCCATGGCAAGCAGTTTATACACCAAAATTAAAATAAAATTGCATATTGTATTGTTTTGTGAATAAATGAAAATGGAGATTGTTGTGGTCGGAATTTCTTGTAGCGTCCGTGACACACTCATATCTTAAGGACAACAGGAGTTATAAAAGATCTGATGTCACAGGCCTAAGTGTCAATAGGTGCCTACCTTAAATAAACAAATTATATAATTACTGTCCCTTGCATTCACTATTAATATTCCAAAAATATGGAAATGTAGCATCCGTGACGGTGTAGCGTCCGTGACGGTGTTTACTACATAGTCATAATTAATAACTATATTTAAAACATTTTAAAGCAGTTAATCCACTGAAACATAAATACTAGTGTGTATTGGGTGTACATACATGGAGTTGTGTTACAAAATGTCTTCAAGGCATAAAACTGTAAATTTGCACAAAATTGATTTTTTAAAAAGTAATAAAACACTCAAAAATTTATGTTGAGCCTCAACTGTAACACTTAGATTGGTGTTTTTTAAGAATGCAGTAATTATATTGAATATGTTATTAGAATTCTAGTGAAAAGAACAATGAATTCTGTGCTGTATATGCATTATTATTGTGTATTCCATTTCAATTCATTATGTCACGGATGCTACAATAAAATGCAAACATTGTTTTCAGATTATAAGCCAATCTGAATGTGAAATAACCACCACATTTTATTGTAATTGTTATCACATTTTGAATTTTAAAAAATCAAGGGGGTAAGAAATGACATTTGTGTTAACTCTGTCTCCACCACTTTCACATATTATGAAGGCAGAGAGTACGAACGTAAAGTTGGCATCATCCTCATCCTCATCCTCAGGTGACCTTTCTAGCTGACGCTAAAATGACGCTACTCAGCATCAGCTTCAGCGTCGTATCCAAAGATTGCCGAAGTTACGCTACCCGATGATGGATAAATGATAAAATTCGCCCATAACTTAAGAAAATAACAACTCCATTCTTTCTCAACTTTCTTTTGAATCCTAAAACTGGTTTGCAGGTAATATTTATCGTTTGAATATCTCATATGGAATAGTTTTTGGAAATGTTCGTAATTTTCAGTCCATTGATCCGCGGATGTGTTTGTTGGTATCCTCTTAACTCTTGCGTTAAGATTTTCCAAAAATTGGTGCAAAAAAGGTATACATGGTCCGAAATGTGTAAAAATTGCCACCATGAGAGGTGATATGAAAGCCCTAATTATTCAAAAGACATATAAAACAATTAACTTGTATAACTATGACTTGAGGCCTGAAAAGTCAATGTATTAAACATAAAACCTTTGAACTTTAAGGAAATTAAGGGCTAAGAATGTGTTGCGTTATAACTACAACGTGAGAAACGGATATTGAGAGGAGAGGTAACTAAATATTATGAAATGCAAATCCCACTGTGTTTTAATTAACATTTACAGTGATATGAAACTTGGAGCACATTTTTAAAGACATTTTTACACTTATCATTCCATCAGACGCATTTGGGAATAATCGGATCTGACGCCGGTGGAGCTGACGCTGTAGCGTCATCCTCATCCTCATTTTTGCGTGACCCCTGAGGCTGAGGATGAGGATGACGCCAACTTTACGCTCGTCAGAGAGTACAGATATATTATAGAACAGAGGTCAAAGGTTGGCAGACTACGTCTCTGATCTCCAGCCTCACCTAGGTGTGTGTGCGCCCCATCCTGACAGGTGTTAGAACAGATGCAAGCCATTTGGATTTCTGGGGTGGTGTGTCAGATACATTGTAGCAAATTTTATTGTGGGACCACAGGTCAAAGTTTAACAACCTGTCGCTCTAGCCTGATCTAGGTGTCTAGTTTTATCTTGGTTTTACACTTTAAGTAAGGCACAAGCAATGTTAACTTCTGTGTTTTTTGATGTATTGAAAGTTTATTACTGGTATAGACATTTTTCACATACTCCAACTGATTTTTGCAGTAGTTGCTATAGCTTTCTTGTTCAATTTAAAGAAATCGTCAATGTTTTGACACAATTTTCACAATTTAAATGTTTGATAGAGAAAGGTTTGGAGAAAAGAGAAAGAAAAAACCAGATTGTTGATTGCTTTTTATATTTCAAATTGACCTAACTTTCAAGTTTGATTTTGGTAGCGTCCGTGACAAAATTACATGTCATACTAAACAGAAAATATTTTAGAAAGAAGTTCATTTTGATTACACTAAATGGTATTAATATTGTTGCTATAGCATGGTTAATTCATGACAATAAAACTTTTTAAGTACAGCATACCAGTGGAAGGACATAGAGAAGTTGAAAGTCCTATTAAAAAATATGATCAATATTGTTGTATTTCTCACTAAACTTGAGGTTGTGTTTATCCATGGAAAAATTAAGTAAATCATACCAAGTATAGCTTATTTTAATGCCAATATGCATCTTTATATTGTAATAACATAACAAAGCATTAACAAATCATTGTTTAAAATTTTATTATGACATTTGTGTTTCATGTACAACATTTCTGTAGCGTCCGTGACACTACGTCGACCATATAAAACATGTGCACTGTGGTAAAACTAATGACGTTTGCTTCACCAAATTTTAGGAAGATATGCCCCATACCTTAACCTTTCAACATATTATTTAACTGGACAGTTATCATGAACTTGAAATTTTGACCTAAGTGACACACTCTAGCGCACCCTGATTGTGACTGACCCACATAGAAGCATACATGTACACTGACAGGGTAATACAACTGAATGCCAGGGACATCAGTACGATCCAAAGATACCCTTTTCATGATGGGCATTAAAAAATAAACTTGAAGTGTACTGTGAATTCTATAGAATTAAAGGTTTTACATGTTTCTGTTATGACTGCTTGTCAAAAGAGTCAAAGTTGTTGTCTGTCAAAATTATCTTCGTCAATTGTAGAGCTCCACTGACAGTGCAATTGTAGAGCTCCATTGACAGTGCAATTGTAGAGCTCCATTGACAGTGCAATTGTAGAGCTCCACTGACAGTGCAATTGTAGAGCTCCACTGACAGTGCAATTGTAGAGCTCCATTGACAGTGCAATTGTAGAGCTCCATTGACAGTGCATTCTCTTTGAGATGCCATTGTCTCAACATGTGGTGTGAAATCCAAGAAAATTTTAAATACCAGGTACAACATCTATTGATGTAGGACTGACTTGAAACAACTTCAAAAATTGTAACAGTGACTCAGGGGATTGAGAAATTCTAAAAGTAATAGCTTCTGTTTAAGTAGTATGCGTATCAAAAGTAAAGGACTTTTGCTCAAAGTCTCCTAAATGAAACTTTCAACCATACTCTTAACACATCAACAATAAAAATTGGGGTCACTGTGCAAAGTTTGCCACTGGGGAATTAAATTACCAAACATTAACCAATATTTGAAATTCAAACTGTCCATCACCCCAGTGTTACTTCTATGGGAAGAAATACATTTTTGATTTTTGAACAACTCAGATGGTGAAAATCTTTCTTACTCCAAGTGCTTAAATATTAGCTCCCATAAGTGATAGATCAGAAAAGAATTGTAAAAATTTGAGAGTCCAGATATCTGTCCCCGAGGTGTATTCTACCTTAATTAATATTGTTTGGCATTTCAAACATGCTCACAGAAAGATCTTTAAAATAGACCCTCAACCCTGCTCTAAGACAGAACATAACAGATGAAGAGAGTAATGACAAATTCTGTTGGTCACCAGGAGTACCAGATTAAAAGGTGCATTAGCAAATTGCAAGCTTTAGTGTATTGAGTAGTTAGATTTTACAATCATTGTACTAATTAAGCAACATCATCAGCTAAGTTCAAGGTTTGTTCTAGAAGAGAAATGAAATATTCTTGACATCAAAATAACAGTACACAGTTGACAAACTAAAGTTACTTCCAGCATTCAGAATCACAAATCAGATCACCTTCACTGCAAATCAGATCACCTACACTGCAAATCAGATCACCTACACTGCAAATCAGATCACCTACACTGCAAATCACTGAATCCCAAATGAAAATCCTATTCACACTGTGGCATTATTTTAACTCTGATTGTATTATTAGTAATTTCTGAGTCTATGACACGTACATTCATGATTTATAAAGTGCATTTTTGAACTCATAATTCACATTTACCTGCTATGTAGAAGCTACTCTGAGTTATTATCTTACAAGTGGTATGCTTACTTGTCTAGCATCTGTAGCTTTTTCAAATTGGTTTACGCTTTCAAATTAATGTATATTACTGAAGTTCAAACTAACAAGACACCTTGACAATTTTCCCTTAAAACTAACAGTCATCTTAATTGGTCATGAAAGTTGAAATTTTTTCACTTTAAGTTGTTTCAATTGCCTGTCAGGATTGCATCTGATGATATCTCAATAATGTATATTTTACATTTACGGCTTAAATTACAGATTAAAAAATCTCAAGATCAGCAGCATAGATCTATTCAACTTTAGAAAACAACTGAGTCAACTTTGCAGTCAAGACCTTTATTCTACTGTCAACTCTCTCAACATTTGTGAGTTGACTTTCACTTTTAAACATTCTACGAAACATCACCAACAGTGAACATACCTCTTCATGACAGCTGTGATATATCATACATGAACTTTTGGTTTTACACCAAGAAAACGTCTTAACCCCCCACCTCCCCTCCATCCTGTCACATTGCTTGGAATCTTCCAGACAACGCATTTGAAAGATGAAGCATTATTTAAAATTTTCAAGGTTACAAATATAGTAGCAGTAATTGTCATACATCCATTTCATAAATTTTCTGAACTATCTTCTGCATCATGAAAAATTTCAAAAAGAATGTGATGAGAATTGGTGTTAGATTTATAACATGCAAGATGAAAAACATACAGTGTGATAGGTATGCATGCACTTAGACTTTACGGACAAAAGATTCAAACATGATAATAATCTACCAAAGGAAATTTTTAGTGAGAAAGATTTGTAAGACAAAGTCTTCTTGGTTTACCTTGGATTTTTTATCAGGTTCAGGTTCATCATCTTCATCATCATCACTATCTTCATACGGCTGAAATTATCAAATAATTATCTCTTCTTTAATGACATAATTACATGGTAGTAGTAGTTACACATTCAAACTGTTGTCCTCCTTCCAAAGTGATTTCCATCTCATTCTGAGTCAGTGCTTATACATTGATTCATTGATCTTTTAACAAACAAGTGTCCATGTGTGAGGGTCAACAGCTGTGTAGCAAACGAATGTTTTACATCAACAGGCTCGCCTCAGGGTAGCAATCTCTCCCTCCCGTATATATTGTATACTGATGACTGTAGAAGTCAATATCAGGACAGACATATTGTGAAGATTGCTGATGACTCCTTAATCTTGCTAAAAGATGGTGAAAGATATCATGGTCCTATTGTCGATTACTTCACTAAGTGGTGTGATAGTACGTTTCTACGGTTGAATGTCAGTAAAACCACAGAGATGTGTATTGACTTCTGAAGGGGTCAAACTATCTCCAAGCCAACAACAATACATGGTGCAGAAATTGAAATCATCAGAAAATATAATTGTCTTGGTTCTACATTGGATGATAAATTAAAGTGGGAGGAAAAAACTGATGTAATCTGAGGTAACAGGGCAACAACATGTATTTTTCCTAACTGAACAAATTTAAAGTACACAAATCTCTAGTGGCATTGTTTTCATTCATTAAAAAAAACAAACCATAAAAATCTTGCAAGTAAATTACATCAACCAGCTTCTGAAAACTGTACACAATCAGCGCGACGCTTCTGTGATCAGCTTGACCTTCTAGGGTTGAGGTCAAGGGTCATGACATTTGCTTCAGGATTTTGACCGTACTCGGATGTACGGGGGCACAATCACACTCCTGCCAGGTCGGAATACATCTATCTTAGTTGCACTGCGTGCCGATGCCGAAATTACGGGATTTTTAGGGGCAAAAATGAAGCAAATACCCCTATTTAACTGTGCCGGATATTTCCGGCACTAAAGGTATATGGTAATTCAAAATGGCGCCGTATATATCCGGCGTTGAAGGTAGTCAAGGGGTTAAATAAAATCAGGTGATACATTTCTGTATAATTTCTCTGGACACAACAATACTTTAACAACAAAATGGATATCTAGAAGCCATATCGGATTGTCTCGCATAGCAAATTGACTTGAATATGTATGCCATTGTGCACTGTCCGAATTCAAAATACGGTAAGATGAGCTATGTCTGTGAAATGGCTTTGGATATGAGAAATATCAAGAACGGGAAGACAGGGGAGGAAACATTTCACTACTGCACTTGATAGAGAAATAAGAATGACTTACATCATCATCACTTGCTTTCATGAGACCTCCAACAACACTGTACACTACATAGTTTTTCATGAATAACACCAGAAGACCTAAAGGTGCCATGTACAATTCAAACATCAAAACTCCAACTATAAAACCCTGGAAAAAATATCATCAAAAATTAATATATACCACAACAGAAAAACAAAGATGGTAATTTAAACTTGTAAATACATGTATACTGTATCACAGGAATGCACAAAAGACTGCAGTAAGGATTATGATGTACACTTGCATATATTTTAATTTCTTTTGACTGTTCTTGCATGACAGAATGAAGTCATGTACATTTTCAGAAGAATAACTGGAGTCGACTTACAGCAAAGGCACATGCACTTCTTGCTTTGTTTTCCCAATCAAAGCAGCTTCTCATCATCTTGCCAGCCTCTACAGCGTTCAAGGCTAGTTTCTTTATACGATTGATATTGCGCATCAAAATCTAAACACAAAACAAAACAAAAGTGACATCTATTTGTTTCTTGCAAGAATTAATGTAAAACTGAATTACCATTTGCACAATGAGGTCAAAAGTTACACATAAGTTTTCCTACTTAATTTTTATGACTATCATGCATTGTCATATTATTTTACTTAAATGCACTACCACCTTTTAATTTCCTTATCAAAATAAACCATACCATACATCTGAAAACGGCAGTCCATATTCACAAGTTTTCAGATACCACCTGATCATCAAACACAGATCACTTTCAGTGTTACATTCGCTTTATCACATGTCTACACAAATTTATTCCAACTGTTTAGCACCTTTGATGTACGAGAAAGAAATTTGATAAGGCATACCAAACATTTGGTATCGACTATGAGGAATCAAGGGTGGCCCCAGAAAGCACCCAATCTCGAGAAACCTTTTTCATATGACCGAAACTGCACTCAGTTTAGTTCTTCAGACTGAAAGTCTGATTATCTAACTAAAAGTAACATTTCAAAGTAAGATATCAATACTGATCCAGTGCTAACAGGAACAATACAAAAAATACAGTCAAGGACAGTGTGCTCACATTCGGTTTGAATTGGTAAATTCAAGAAATATTTAAACCAGAAAAACAAGAATGACAAAAGCAAATAAGGTCTGCAACTTAGGTACTGGAGATCATCTTTAGGAACATGCATATCAACTTCTATAGCAATGGGACAAGCAGATCCTACATACATAAAGCAATTCAACAAAAAAATTAGCCAGAGAAGCTTGACAAAAAGAAAAGGTGGGAGAGAGCGGGGAAAAATAAAGAGTGGGAAAAAATGTACAAGGGATCTGGTAAAAAGTAATGCTACCTCATCAATCTTCTAGCCCCTACCCCCTCCTGAATATCAAATGTTCCACCCCTTACATAAGACCAGCTGGCAGGAAATGTATTTACAACCTTGGGAATGTTTTAATTAATGCTATGAGTGCTATCATTCGAATGTAAACAACACTTAAATCAGTTACAGATAGTGAAATGCCTTCCACTGTGGGGGATTACGACATCTGGAATTATCCTGGATCCAAATTTCTCATCAGTTCTTGTGTGTCTTACATGCAAAAGTTGCAAAAATTGGTTCGCAATGAAAAAATTTACCTCAACTTTGTTTTCTGGATCAAATTTTACTACAAATTGATATTAAATATGACAAAATTATGTTCACAGCCTTCGAAATTCTCTCACAACATATCCTGGGTTGGTGTGGGTCATTTAAGGTCACAACTGAGAAAATTACCTAAAATATAAAAATTTGGGGTTCCCAACACTTTGAGCAGAAAATTTATCTCATAACATCCCTCGGGACCTTTGTACCAAATTACAAAGCTATCAGACAAGTAATTTTGAGAACAAGTTTTCTTGACCAAAATGACAAAATTGTCTTCAAAAATACAAATTTGTATATTTCAGGACAATTTCCACATATCTAACTATTGTCATCCCTGGACATCTGTACACCAAATATAAAAGCTGTCTGTCCAGCCAGGGGCTTTAAAAAGAAAATATTTTTAAAGATTTTTTGAACAAAAATGACAAATATTGCCCCAAAACAGTAATATTTCAATTTTGTCGTAATTTCAACAATTACAAGGGTAACACCCTTGCAAACATCCAATCCAAATTTGAGAGCAATTGGCTAGTGGTTTCAGAGAACTTTTATTTAAAATGAGAAAAATAACCAAAAATTCAGCAAAAATACAAAATTCAGATATCTTCACAGTATTCATAAACCTGATTTGATCAACCTGAGGAACCTGTATACCAAATATCAAAGCTATCAGATTAGTAGTTTCTGAATAAAAAAATTTTGACAAAAAATTCGGAAAATTGCCCCAAAATTACAAATACAAAAATGTCAATTCAATTTGTATAAACTTGACTGAGGTCATCCTGAGGAACATGTACACCAACTTTCAAAGCAATCAGATGAGTGGTTTCAGAGAAAAACATTTTTTGACTAAAACTGAAAAAATTACCCCAAAAATAGAAACATGCAAATTTCATCCCAAATGTTAAAAGACCTAATTGAGAATACCTAAAGGAACCTGCACACCATGTTTCAACCCAATCTAACCCACAGTTACAGAGTTTTAGCAATTTGTAGTGTTTTTTCTTTTTTCCCCTCATTTGCATATTTTTGACACTGACAAGTTCATTTGAACAAATTCACATCTCCATCCGTAGGTGCACCTGTACACCAAATACTAAGACAGTAGGTGCTGCGGTTTAGGTGTTTTGGTGTGGTTGGACATACATACATACGTACATACATACATACATACAGACGTGCAAATCGGATGCAAATGAACTGATTTAGCTTATACGATAACCTCACATTGGTATACCAATGTGAGCTAAAAAGCAAAAACAATATCTTTTCAATTCTCTGCCGGACTGTGGCAGTCCAAAAATGTGAAGTGAAGTGAATTTTATTTCACCAGAAATGTAGAAGTAATATTATACATGTGCAAAAGAGAAGACAAAAGTAATCTCAGATCTGGTGAGGATCACAGAAATAGTTCTCAAGGAACTAGTCAGGTCACTGACCCTAGGTGGAGTTGATTTGCACTATTGTAAGGTTGTAATTCCCACAAATTCTCACAAACGTGATCATGGGACTGGATCAAAGTGAAATAATATTATTAAAAGCAATTTTATAAAGCAAAAAGCAACACTGAAATATTGTTTTTGTATGAAATATTTTCTGTGACACTGCATCAGTTGTCATAGTTGAATGCTGAGCATAAGCAGAAAAGACTTCAGCATTGTTTGGATCTGTTTGAGATGCACACTGTGGTTTACACAATCATTTTATTTACAGTAATTTTCAATGCATGGATTGAGTAATAGTTTCTTGTCAAACTTTCAAACAAAATCGATGAAAACTAGGTGTAAAGTTCTCATATTCCAAAACTAAGTGCTTTAATCGAGCGTTGATGTACGGTATTTACAATGATGACAACATTGATTTTTGAACTATTTTTATAGAAACAAAATGCTAGATTTACGGAGCTCTCTCCCTGTGTTACTCGGTCGTTGGCATCTTGAATAGTGAGCATCACTGCCATTTTGTTCCTTTTTAATATCCTGCCTGCCCATTTACACCCCCCAGCACCATGTGACTTGTCCCTTACCTACTTCTCCAAACAAATCATATATAAAAGTGACTCCAAATTTATCAAGGCCTGCAAAACTAACACTCAGATTGACTTCAATTTAACAAATCAACACCCTGCAAACAATTTAGACATCCTTGTGAAATATTCATTCATCCAGCAGTTTTTGACAGTTTGTCATTTAAAGAATTCACTATCCTACACTTCTATCACATTTTGCCACTCTAATAATACACCTGACTTACAGGTCAGTCATATTACAAATGAACCAGGCAAATAATTTTAAATGTGAAAACTTTATATTAAATTTTCATCAGGGTCATGAAAACAAAGTAAGTTACAGATTTTGTGACCTAAATGATACATCTTAAATGTCATATGGATATTTAAAAAAAATTAAATGTAAGTTATTTTTAAATGTGCACATTAAGAATTGTTCTCACTGTTGGTAATCAACTTTATTCTAAGAATCTCACAGAATCAAATGTTCACAACAAGCTTATTAAAAAGCACAATAGATTAGCATTCATCAATATGACTCTCATTCTAACAACCTTAAAAACATCGTAACACAAATCATTATGCTTATAAAAGTTTTTTCTTGCTGTAAAAAATTATTTAATTACAACGTCAAATCGCCACACCACAAGGTATGCATAATTTTACACAAAGATCATCAAATGGGTGTGGTTTCTAGTTGTTGAGTCAGATCCTATCTGTAACAATTTGTATGACCACACCCCCTGCAGCTCTATTACATGTCATTTATGAAAATATGCATGTAGCAATTTATTTGTAAATAACATACTGCAAGGTCAAACATCTATTAACTATCAGCACCGTCATCAAAGCAATATAGCTTTCATCATACCACACATAATTTTGTGCAATATTCATGATTGTGAAAACAACCCTTTAAAATTTTTGGTCTCCATGTACTGCCTTACCTGTTGATTAACAACAATATTCTAACTTTTACGTAGTATATGACAGTTATTCAAAAAATGAAAAAATGATGTAACAGCTATGAATCTTTATTAAACAAAAGACAAGCGGGAAAGGTTCTTTGTAATGCATATCCATAACAAAACTAGGATCTGAATTGATATTACTTACTTTTCTGGAGAATTTCTGACTGTCAGGAATGTACTTTGGTTCACGGGGATTGAAGGTTCGTATGGCAGCCTTGACCTAGTGGCAGGATAATAACCAACCATTTATTTGTTGCCCAGTAGACACAAAATTGCATTTTCTAATGAGTTGTATAGTATCAACATTACCTGCTTTTCACATGTATGGTCATATTCAGTCTGTGTGTAGCTCTTTATTTGCAAAATCTAAACTTGACTACTTTGGGAGAGAAGTATTTCAATAACATCTTTGGTCCCTAGTTGTATCATATTCACAAACAAAAGTCAAAGTATACTACCAGTACCAAAAATATACACATATAAAAAGATGGGAGTACTATCACTAACAATCTTTCTATTGTGACATTTAGCTGGAATTCTACGCAGGTAAGTCCACTTGAATAGCTTAGTAATTGATAACAGTAATAACTTACTGGATTGTAGATGAGATCCATCTCTAGTACTATAGCACCTTTAGCACGGCCTCTCAGTTTCTTGTCTTTTAATGTATACCACCTCCTTTCACCATTTCTTATCTGTCAATAGAGACATCTATTCATACACTGCACTTTATTATCAGAGAAAACTTGAATTCATCAAAGGAAACCATTAATTCTCTCTGGTAGAAGATATCTTTAGGATTGTTGATGGTGTTTATAGGTACCAAATTTGACAAAACGCTGAGTAGACTTTGTTTATCTGGTAAATGTTACAAACATTAAGGTAGCAACATACCAAATAGACACTTTCATATTTTTTTTTTTTCTCAATTATAGAAGTCCCAAACCCCAATAAAGTGTATATTTCTGAAAGCCCTGATATTGGGAAATCCCACCATGCACAAAACAGTCATTATTTGCATAATAGTCACGTGACAAGCCTTTTGCTGAACCTTCCAAAATTGTTTTTTCCTCCCTTTAGCAAACACTCTGCAAGATTTCTGGTTGAAATTTGTGCATTGACAAGCCTTGGTAATATCCTTCAAATCCCTGTCTGTCAGCCTTTGTTTTTTTGTTATGCACTATTGAAGGTGTTAGACTAAAGGCACTCTTCAAGGAATTGTAATGTCACGCCACATAACTTGAATGGAGACTTGGAGAAAAAATCACACAGGTGCTATGTAAAACCACTACAAAAAACTTGGATTTTAAGGACTCTATGGGAAAGTGACGTAGCTAAAAATGCCATTGCTTTCAACAATCCTTTAAGGTAGTGATCTCTCTCACTTTCTCCTTGGAAATGAAATGTGACTTTGTTAAAATGTAATACACTTACTCTCAAATGGAATACTTTTACTCTCAGCAGGGACTTTGTTCAAATGTAATATATTTACTCTCAGCAGGGGAATTGCCGCCTTACCAATGGCAACATGACTTTGTTCAAATGTAATACACTTACTCTCAGCAGGGGAATTGCCACCTTGCCCAGAAATTCTAAACTCTTGTTTCTGTCTTCATCATACACAGTAACTTCCAAGACTTCATGAATATCCTTGACATTGCTGTGATGAAATACATGCCATTAATTGATTTACAGTTTACATATCATGGGCTAATATTGTATTATTTTGGAAATTGTCTTTTTTCTCTTACATGCAACATTTCAGCCATTTAAGTTTCATCATAAACTTATCTTTTGTGAAAATGAAAAATAATGTGACCAAGATATATTAAGCTTGTGTTGCAAATAACACAGTGTACAACATTTTGCTCCAAATCACTTTTTGGCAAAGATTCATTCAATTTTCATTAATTTATTAACCCAAGATTAAAATAATGTTTCTGTTCACCTGTTAGCACTGCAAGCAGTTGTAAGTTGGGTTAGAAAGAAGTGTATATTTATGCAAATTTATGCACATCACACAAATTTCCTGGCTTCTCTTTTCTTCTGTTTTAACCATTTCCAAAAAATTTAAGTCACTCTGGCTAGCATATATTTTGTGAGATTTTCATGTTATGTTCTATGAATACTATACAACAGATCAACAGTTTCGTTCGGAAATAAAATTCTTACATATTAAATAAGAGTAATCTCATTTTTGTGTATCATGATTTTAATCACTTCTTTGAATGTCAGTCTTTTGTCCATTGCCATTTAAGAATGAGAAAAGATAATGCAAAACAAATCATCATTATTTTTTCTACATATACTATAGTTTCAAATGAGATATTACATTTCATACAGTATCGAGTTTTTGACTTAATTTTTATCATTACTACCAAAAATTGAGGTTTTCTATCCCAAATTTGTACACCTACACCTTCATCCTTTGCGTAAACTACTGCTACCAAACTTTAGATTCTCTACTTTTTGAAAATGTATATAGTATGAAGGGGTTATCATGTCATCTACAATAAGAAATATTACTTTGAAAAAAGTGTTGTGGTTAAGTGCAATGCTACCTTAAATGAAACGTCTTCACTGGATTTCTTTGTTTACGGAACATTAACATTTTCATGTGATATATAAGTTTTACTGTGTGATTATATAAGCGGGCTTTGACAACTGCTCACTTACATGTCAGCAAATGAGATTAAAGCAGAGATAAATACTTACAAAGTGAATACTTTGCCCCATTCTGGATTTAATGTCTTATAAATGGTTTGTGTCTGCAAACGGGCATTGACCAATTCTAACACACATAGGGGGTCACTTTTCCCTGCATGAGAAACATCAATTAAGAGAATATTCACTATATTGTCCCATAGACATGTAGATTATGGAAGATCAATAAATCATGACAAAGAGTTCAGACAAAGTATGTTACAAAAATAGATATTACATTACCTCCTATATCTGCAGATGTTAAACCCTGTGCTTTGATCACTGGGAGAAAAAAATAACAATAATTATTAATGTTGTTTAAATGCCATGTGATGTATTAATGAGTAGCAAAGAAAATAATCACAAAATCATAATAAGTGAATCAAAAAATGTGACAGGATTGGTATAAATGGTCTGCAGGATCAGTGACATTGCCATTATTGGAACAAGCTTAGCCTAATGGCTGAACCCTATATTTGGTAATCTTTGTCCTAATCTCTTGATGCTTTGTTATAATTTTTTGGGTCCATCAGAGTTTCAAATTTTGTAGACAAGTGTTAAATTTGGGATACAAAAGTATTGATTGAACTCATTAAACAGTACATGTTGCAGCAATACATTCATAAAATCTTTACATTCATGTTTTTCAGAAATTTTAGTGATATTCAATAGATAAACAATCTACCAACATCAAAAATTCATTTTTTTTCTAATTTTACAAATCACCTCAGAACAAGATAATACAAAAATTGTCTAAAGTGTATCACCTTTGATCTGCAGCCAGCCGACATCCCATCCTTTAATGCCCTTCAAGGAGTTCTTCAGACCCTACGGACAACAAATTAAATCAATATATCAATCATAATATCAGAACTTTAATAAAATCAGAACTTTGATCATAATTGTTAGAACCTCTGGTAATCAACTTGTCTTCCATAACTATTAAAGGGAAACAAACTCCAGTGAATTTTACCATTTATCTCTGCTAATATAACTCTTGAATAAAATACAGCTCGAATTTGCCGTACGCTTGCACTACAGCACGATGAGAAGAGAACTTGAAGTAGACGACATTTATCTGGAATACAATGGGCACACAAGGGCTCATGGGGGGAGCGTGTGTGACATCATTGGAGATACAGACAATTGTGTGTAGCATGGCCACTTCATGGACCCCGTGGAACACTACTGTCAATATACAGTTCAGCACGTTTGTAAGATGACTATTGAGAGATTGGCTAGCATATTTCTGACATCAAATATTACTTTTCCTCGACTGAAATCAAACCATACCAATTTGTACCAAGATATGTAATAAAGGGAAAGCAACTCCACACATCGTTCATATCTTGGTTGTTTGCGTTTTGTGTTTGATAGTGTCTGTACTGTAAGTGTATATTATGTTTGGCTGTTTTATGTAAAGGGTTGATTAGTTATGGCTAGAGATACCTGTAATCTACTGTAGAGGGACTGTGCTTGTACAGACCCCACACTGGAGTGGAGAGACTACACTGCCATCCTTTAATGCTACATTTCGAAAACATAGTTTTCTTCCATCAGTCACTTAAAAATTCAGTTTTGGTTTGTGAATCATATGGAATGATTGACTGATTGTAT
This sequence comes from Ptychodera flava, assembly GCF_041260155.1. NCBI lineage: Eukaryota > Metazoa > Hemichordata > Enteropneusta > Ptychoderidae > Ptychodera > Ptychodera flava. The sequence goes on along the minus strand of NC_091948.1, from coordinate 34,878,217 downwards.
GTGTTCACATGTTGTTCAACTGAAGTTTGTTTTTCAAGTGGGGAAGCTAAAATGTCTACGCTTTGGTCTGATTGTGTTTGTGTATGCCGTTGGAGTTCAAGCTATTGTTGCTTTTGAGAAGTTTGGCATTTATAAGTGTATTGCTCATATTTCTATTTCTTTTGTATGCAATTATTGGTTGCTTTTGGAACAGATTTTCAGCGGTTCATTCTCCTTTGAGTTCACTCCACTTTTCTGTCTGGGCCCAGTTTGATTCTCTCAGTTCTGATTTCATTGTGAAAACAAAAACATTGTCCACTGTATTGTATTTTTGTTTTGTTCAAGTTGTTTAAGTTACTTCTTGTGTTATGTTCTGTTTCTCTGACAATTGTTGTTCTTGTAGTTTTTCACTAAATTATGACTTTCTGTGTAAAATCGGCCTCGGTTTGCATGCCTTAATGTATCATACCGTTTTGCCTTAAACAAGACATTGACTCACATTAAGGAAGTCGAGCTTGGCCAGATCTATAAGGTTGCAAACTCTGGATATATCGGATCATATTTATCTGCAGGATATGACTATTTTTCGAAGTTGAGGAAGTCGGGATTGGTCAGATCTGAAAGCTGATGAAATCTCCGATATATATCGGACATTTCAGCCACAATTTGACAAGTCTAGTATGTTGGACTAAGTAAGTTGGGCTTGGCTACATCTGTAAGGTGGTGAAAGTTCCAATATATATTGTATATTTACTCGCAATTTCAAAATCTAGTATCATCTATTTTTGTAAAGAAATGAATTTCATGCAAGACCAGCCTAAACTCCCTATGATATCTGATCCAATGAAGTCCCAATAGTAAAGTGTATTTTATTCCCACGTTAAAGAAAAAAATGATTAAATGTAAAAAATGCATTTTGTGCATGAATAAATTTGCAATAATGTAAATCATGAAGAATTCTTGACTTCTGTCCATTGATGCTATTTTTCAAACTAAGAGTCAGACAGAGGAAATTGGGTGGTCAGATCTGATATACATTGGATATTTACCTGCGATTTGACAAGTTTAGTATCATCTAGTATCAGAGTTAAAGTCTGGAATCGCCGATATTTATCAGGTAAATATCGTTCGCAAACCCAGCTTACCGAGACACAATGCAAGTTAATCTAGTATCATCTAGTATCGATATTAGAGTCCCGCAATTACAGTTATTTATCGCGTAACTATAAGCGATTTCTCACACCCGGCGTGCCGAGACACGATAGACAATAAGTCATTCTAGTATCATATGGTATCAATATTAGAGTCCCGCAATTACAGTTATTTATCGCGTAACTATAAGCGATTTCTCACACCCGGCGTGCCGAGACACGATAGACAATAAGTCATTCTAGTATCATATGGTATCAATATTAGAGTCCCGCAATTACAGTTATTTATCGCGTAACTATAAGCCATTTCTCACACCCGGCGTGCCGAGACACGATAGACAATAAGTCATTCTAGTATCTTATAGTATCGATATTAGAGTCCCAAAGTTGCCAATATATTTCAGGTATATATAGGTGATTTCGCAGACTCGGCTATCAAGATAAGAAATGCTTTGTGTAGTATCGTCTTATCAATATTAAGGTCCTGAAATCACCAATATTTATATGGTTAATACCAGCGATCTGAGGCTAACTCATGAGCGTATCGAGATAAGAACCGCATTGTGTAATATCGTCTAGTATCGATATTAGAGTCCCAAAATCCCTTATAAAACAATCATCTTTGAGATGTGCAGAGCATAACTTTGCATCTTTGACAGTTTTTAACATTTTATCAACTCACCCAACTTTCTTGTGCCACTGTCTTCAAAAAAGCTGTTCTGTGGGAAAACGGTAAAAACTAACACCGTTTTCGTTCTTCCTCGAGTCATTTTTGCACCCAACTGTACAACGGTAAGTCATTTGGCATGCTACTGAGCATTTGATTAAAAAGTTGTAATGTATAGAGATCAAAACTTAAAAACACTCTGCACTACTACAGTCATAGACTGCAATGCTATAGTAAGCTGTAACACCCGTTTGTGTATCACCGATGACGTCACGCACGCTCCTCCCATGAGCCCTTTCGTGGCCATGGGATTCCAGATAAATGTTGTCTACTTCAAGTTCTTTTCTCGTCACGCCGTAGTCGTTGGCACGTGCAATAATGCGGAAAAACTGCTGTATTTCATTCACCAGTTCTTTTAGAGGGGATAAATGGTGAAATTCACTGGAGTTTTGTTTCCCTTTAAGTATTTGACATATTGGGATATATCATTTGAGTTTTATGAGCATTGTTTTGTTTGTTCCCAGACCTAAAGTGTCTTTGTAAAGTCCTTATTGTAAAACATTAAATAAAATTTGGCTTGACACTCATATATTGCCACCATCATTAGAAACAAGCAATTGTTAAATCTTTGAAAAAGAAACAACCACCCAGAAAAAGTTGGAGTAGACCTTGTTGTGTTCTCAGAGTAAACAAGTAAAGTTTTTGGCCTTTTCAATTTGCTGAAGTCTGTCACAACTTAATACCTTTCCTTTTCACAACTGTATGTTAACAAGTGACTCACTTTGTCTCTGTTCAATGATAGGAATCTGTTAGAACTTAGAGAGTATGTCAAGAAGTGACCTGTGACATCAAAGTATATACAAAATTTATATTATAAGCAATCAGACATAGCTTACAAGCTACATAGCAATATCCAATTTAATGAGAAATATTAAAAATTACAGCAAATGTTGACATTCTGAGATATTTTTTGACATAACACTAAGCAGTCTTATAATTCCCTTGCAAGATAATATTATGAGTATTACACATTGTTTTGCATCAGTACTCTATGACAACAAAATGAAGATACTAAGCATTTTCTTACATATTTCTCTACGATGGCACGGCGCGCCTGTGGGTCTAACTTGAATGTTGCAAGATCGGAAACTGTTTCACTGCCAGCAGTTCCTGATATGGTCAGCAAGAAATGTACAAAGCCAGCATCATCTTCCAATTCAGCATCAATGGTATGTGTCTTTTCTTTAGCTAACGCATTCAAGTCAACTGTACATCTACAAAATAGATATTAAATAAACCATGATATTGGTTCACTGATATGAACAAAATAACATACAGCCATCTTCAACAACTGTACTGCATGTCATTGATCAGAATCTTTCATTGTATCACTGTAACTACAACAGCAAGATAATATGGTAAGAATTCAGTCATCACCATTCATTATTGGGAATACAAATATTTTTGCAGCCATACTGATTTTTTGTAAAATATATTCATACCAAGCTTGGCTAAGAAAAATATCATGACCTCAAAGGTAGTACATTGCATGCTGCCAAAACTGAAAAAAAGTAATTTGTCAAATATTGAAGTGTACAAAAATGTATATCAGAATCCTACCCACCCAACCCTCTCCAATGGTCTATCCCTAATTTGCATAATACAACAGGTGTATGCCTTGGGGAGAGATACGAAGGTAACAGTGACATTATGATTGATTGTTGATTCTTTTTTTCTCTGTACAATTTATGAACACTTTAAGAAATTCAATATTTTCACAGTGTAAATACAAAATCTGTAAGCTGATGACTATAAAGGACGTTGCTTATCAATACCTTCCCATCAAGTCGTCTTTGGAACCAACATCATGATCAAAGACTGCTACTTCCAAGACAGAGCTTTGATCTTCAAACCAATACAAATCAAACTGTTCTCTCCATTTGGGGTTAGTGGTTCTTGCAATAGTCTGCAAAAATGACAAGATACAATATGAAAATTATAACAGCTATGAGAGTTATTGCATTATACACATCATAGTCATTCCAATTCCATGAGTTGACATTTCTGAAGGCTTCCATAGATGACATCTTTTATAACTTACAACCATAATTATCTTCCCATTACTGTCAACATTGCAATGTTAATCAGTCTTTTCATTGTCATTTATAAGAAAAACTACAGTCAAGAACTGTAATATTGTTTTGAGGTATTGGGGTATTCAGGCGGTATATATGTGTTTAACAGTTTATGTAAATCCTAGATCCTAGATCCTAAATCCCTTAATACTAGATTCCATAGATTCTACTGTTGGTCAGTTGATTCTGAGTCATTACTGACCAACATCAAAGCTTTAGAATTAATCTATGATATCTTTAACTTTACCTTGCTTTTATATTTCTGATTTCCCAGACGGAATTTGACATATGGATCACTGGTTCCAGCTTCATCCATGGCAATAAGATTCTTTCCTTCGAGGAGTGTGATAGTAACCACTCCACTCCATGACTGGGTTTTCAATTTCTTTCCGCCTGACATCCCGCCTTTCCTTGCTAGGTACTGCATAAGGTGAAATCACATGGAAAGCATGTCAACAAAAAAAAACATTGATGCAAGAAAATATGCTGCAAACAACAAATACATAGCGATATTTGAAGATGCTGATAGACGCCTCCATTTTGATATTGTTATGTAATCTATCACTTTGATCTTCTTAAAGACACATTGCTGCATCAAAATTGACATAATATTATGTCAGAATATTTTTTAAATACCGATAAAAATCTTTTCACTTTCAATTCTACAATCCAACACACATACATATACGGGCACTCACACAAATTTTTTTGACATCTGAGTGTTAGTTTCCAGATATGAACAAAGCCAGTCATAATTAAGTCTTGAAGCATATATTGGTAGGTATGTTATTTCTACCATATTTCACTACCTTCTTCATTGACGCACACATTTTCCTTTTCCATAGAAAGTTGATTCCTATCAATTAAAGCATGAAGGCCATTTTGTTTTATTGGACTATCAACATAGTGTAATGTTAACAAAGGCACAAGGAGTATATTATGAAATGTACAGCAAATATTGTAATCCACTTCATGTAAAACATATATTAATATTCCTTCTCTATCATTTGTAAAAACAACTTCAAAAAATAAAAATTCATAATTTCACAAAAAGGCAGAAATATTTCTGCTATTTATTAAATCTGTATGCTGTTTGAATTTTCATGTGTTGTTAAAAAAGCTTTTCACCACACGCAATTTCGTGTAGAACTTTGGATTGATCAACATCTGTGACCTTCTGCAGATGATATGAATGTAAAAATATAAAATATTAATAAAATTTTTGTAAATCTTTGTAAAATGTGAAAGGTCACGGTCATAATTTGAACAAATGGGCTACAGTTTCTTATCATTTGTAGTTCCAGTTTTCCACTTAATGAGTAACTATGACTCGTCTTGTACATAATGACTCCAATTATTCTGCACATTTCTCTTATCAGCAGCAATTCTCACCGCACCATTGCCTAACCAATACAATCATGGGGCCTCTTAAAGGTGACATACAAACTGTAATGTAACTGAAATGCACCTCTTTTCCTCATGTATATTTTTTATCTGTGAAGACAGTGTTGTTGCACAGCTGTCACACCAATACACAGCAGATAACACTAGATAGTATCCAATAATGCATATTTTCCTTGCATACAGATTGGACATCATCACTTCTAATTATTGTTTCATAATAATCTTGATCATGGCCATACAAATTATGGTAGAACACTGAAATTTCACTCAAAATAGATCATACTGTGAAAGACAATGGAATTTTAATATTTTGGCTGGAGACTGAGGGACAATACTACCGGTACAGGCAAGGTAACATCTAATGAGATACATGGTACACCAAGCTGTCGGGTTTATCATTGCAGCAGATGACCAGATCAATCAAAAACCAATAACATGACCTCTGTGTTGACCTTATGTAGATTCTCTTAGGTACCACAGTCTTTGACAGCAATTAAGGACAATTACAATGATGTAATATAACCTATGTAAAGCACACTTACCATACAAAGAGGAGCTATAACATAGGAAGCCATTCAAATGGCGTCAACATCATTGCTTTCACTCTCACACACTGCACTGCACTCTGTCATTACATATGCATGCCCTCATTAAATATTTATTTTCTGCGCAAGCTAACAACTACACTTACTTCCATGTGATTGGTTGTAAAAATACCTCCTCTACAATTATTTTACTTCAAATTTAATGGTGAAAATGTTTAAGGAAAGGATTATTATGAACCAACACAATGACATAATTTCAATTCTTGATCAGGGATGAGAAACAGATGTTGATCATCAATGTGATTTCAGTTATTCTTGTATATGTATGGCATGTTATGATGAATTCAAACAAAAATGCAGAAATCAATCTGCTGTTTTATTTCTCTTAATATCGCAACACAGTTCAAAAAGAAATTTACTGTTACCCTGATTTCAGTAGCTGAATATTTTGCAAAAGCAATTACATTATATTAGCAGGCAAATTCTGTTACTTTTTTTGTTAAATTGCAACCACGATTGTATAATGCCTTTGTAAATGCTAGTGAAACTACTTGAAAATAAATATATCATTTTACATGTAATTGTTACATTAACTAACATATTATCTAAAATATGAAAGCTAAAATTTGAGTCCATATTTAATCAGATTGGTATATACTCTGTAGACTTATGTCTGAAATATTTTAATAAGTTAATAATTGCATACATGATTTGTTATCAAAGGACATGATCTAAAACCAATCAATTCATGTTTTCTTACCTTAGATGCTACTTCACAGTTGAACAAATTTCATCATTATATTTGAATCATTCATATATCACTAAGATATTTGACAAATATTTACCATGATAATAACTAGAGCATTCACATTTTGACCCAAATTTCCATTTATACTTCTGAAGAAAGTAGTTCAAGTAGTGGAACACAGAAGAAAATACTCTACCACAGTGAAATGAATTACATGTGGTAAATAGCTGATATGGTTTGTCTTCATTAAAAATATTTCAGAATGACATTGTTACAATCATAAATACATTTTGTGAAATATGCATATGTTCTTTTAATTTTATTCAACAGGGCCAACTGGCAGCCACTTACAGACAAGTTAAAATATGAAATATAGAAAATAAATCTAATAATGACAAATTGAAAATAAAGAAACTAATATACAAACATACAACAGATTAAAATCACACAGACAAAACCGCAAAGATTTGTTTTGTAATGTTACAGCTATTCACAAAAGATATCAATATTACTATTACTGTTAAGTGAATTAAATAAGTTGGAAATGCGACCAATAAACCCTCTCTTTGCAGCATCGACTCTATCAGGAGGTATGTAAATTAGGTCTCTTCATCTGGCACTCAAACAAGAAAAGAAAGATACACTACCCAGTATCTGTACAATTAAAATGTCAGAAAAGACTTGTTCTTATTCTGAATGACTTATGTGTAATTCTAGTATTAGACCACAATGCATGCATTAACCCTTTCACCCCCAGTTCTCTGTATACAGGTCCAACTTTACCATAGAAAACAATGGATTTGGGACAAACCATGGTGGTGAAAGGGTTAAGAGGACTTCCTGCAATTCCATGCAAATTATATTCTGACACAAAACCATACAGAGGGCTGTACTTTTTCTGCTAGTTACAACTGCTAGTTATCGCTGTATTCTGCTAGTTACAACTGCTAGTTATCGCTGTATTCTGCTAGTTACAACTGCTAGTTATCGCTGTATTCTGCTAGTTACAACTGCTAGTTATCGCTGTATTCTGCAACAAATTACTGGTACATGTAAAATGTGGAAAGTTGTGGTCCTGATTGCCATCGGATTTTATCAAACTACAAATATTTCTCTACAACAGCTGAATAACCCTATGTAATTTTGGACAAAATGACTGAAAAATATATCAACAGCAATTGATTTACTGTCAGGGCAGATAAAAAAAATGTTAAGCGCTAAACAATTTTCCCTCCCCAGCAGTAAGACTTAGGATGATTATGCTTAATTTTTATTAAAACATTTCAAGGTGAAGAGAATGAATGGTGTATTCAACAAATGTTGGTTGCTGCTTTGGCTAATTTTTTTTGTTTGAAATGATTAGCCGTAATATCCTGTAACAGTCGTAGAATAAAATGGTCCCAGTAATTCATTAGGATGAGGAAATGTACTCTATGTAACTATTTTGTGGAGATCAAAAGTGTCACAGATATGAAGCTACAATTGTTTCTGGCTGAAAAGCATAACAAGATTTAGATGTTGAAAGTAAATTGGCATACTAAAGCTTGGTGAACTTTGACCTTCAGTAATATGAAATGTTGAATACAATACATGCTATAATGGATAAAGATTGATTTCCGGTAGAAAGATACATTCCAACACCTTTCAACCCTGTATTTTTAGTGCAGTGTACTAGAGTTAACATGTGATTGGAAATCTCAAAATGAATCGCTAAATTGTTGTATCTTGTAATTAAAGATCCTAAAGTTCACTATTTGATGTTGATGTGAGAATATTTTGATGTCACATCATGGAAACACAACAAATCGAGAAGTGGCATATCAAAATTAAGTTAAGATTATTAATAATTAAAACATCAAGACAATGATTTTGATGACAGAAAACAATAAATGGTTTGTGAATAAAATTCAAAAAGTGACCCCCATGAATATATTATTGTAATCTGCTGAACATAACCTGCTGAATTAGAGAATCATTGGCTGTCAAGGTAATGATTATAACCAATAGAGACAAAATGACATTCATCATATTCTGTAGACAAGCGACCTTGCGGCTGATAGTGATTATTGACATTCCAGTTCAATACAAGGTTAAGTGTTTGGGATAATGTGTAAAACATGTATTAAAAGATGCAAGTTTCACCATAATTTGACAATTTGTTTCTTAGATCACCCCTAGGAACCTGCATACTAAAATACAAAGCAATAGGACTGGAGTAGTGATAAAATCTTAAAAGAAATTTCTTAAAACGTTGTTTCGAAGATACAACCATGCAATTTTACAACAATCTGAACATTCTTTTCAAAGGTCATCTTTAACAACCTGCAAGGCAAATTTTAATTGATCAACAATGGCAGAAGTGGCCTGACTACATTGCCTGGTTTCACTACAACTTGAAGAAATATGACTCAGACCATCTCTAAAAAGAATCAAACACGCAGTTTCAGAGAAGAAGATTTTTTGACCAAGACAGCAAAAAATGTCCCCAAATTACAAATATACAGATTAAAACCATTTGAAGAAACCTGGCTGAATTCATCCCAAGAAACCTGCATATACAATTTCAGAATAATTGGACAAGCAATTTCGGAGAAGATTTTTATGTTTTATGTTTTACCAGAACCTGGAAAAATTGTCTAAAAATTACAAATATGCCAATTTAACTATCATTTGAACAAACCTAAGTAAGGTCATGCCAAATTTCAAAGCAATCAGATTGGTAGCCAAATGTTGACAAACAACACACAGACTGACGGAGGATGGACGACGATGGACATTCAGCCTATATAAGCTCCATGTCGCTGACAGTGGAACTAATAAAAAAAGGAGGAAAGATAGAAATACAGAGATAGAGACAACCAGACAAACAAACAAACAGACAGACAGACAGACAGACAGACAGAAGAGAAAGAAAATTTTTACCCTTAGTAGTACATTGTTCTTAATCTTGTCCATGCTTTGAAATCAGCTGGTCTATGTATGTCTGAGATGAGATCATGGAAAGAAAAGAGAAAAGAATAAAACCAGAAACCTTGCTATCAACACTGATGTGCAAAATCTACCATGCATCATAGAGTGGTAAATTATGTGCATCTGACACAATGACAATGGCTGTTGGTGACCACGTTGGATCAAATCACACAAAACACAATACACTCATTTATAGATATTCTGTGACTCTTAAAAAAAGGATTAGTCACTGATATACCTGGCATTACTGAAAAAAAAAGTTTTACAAATAAAAACCATAAAAATAAGACTTCAGCCTTTTTGGGAGCCATCTATTTTGCATTGTATCAATCTACAGTACAGAGTGAATTATTAATTTTAAAAGCTTTATGCTGTGCTTAATTGTTACAGGCTTACCGCAGACAATACACAGGGTGGGAAAGGATTTTAATCTTCTTAAAAATTGTTTCTGTGAATACCACTAGATCTAAACACTGCTAGGTATCTTGCAGTATTTAATGAACTGATCACATAGCTTCATGTCAGAAGAACATTGTCAATCATGTTTGAATGTTAATACAGCAAGCATATCACTAGATCTTAGAACCAAATGTCGCAATCAGATGGACCCAAACCGTATGATTAGCCAGCAGTTTCTTACAAACTTTCCAGATCTATTTTCATGGTAGCATTCAAGCACTTTACTCTACTGATTGTACCTTCTGTCCTTTGCCAGCAGCAAGGACTGATACTGAATGCCAGGACAGATACTGTATGCTGGGACAGATACTGTATGCCTGGGCATATTCTGTATGCGAGATACTGTACCAGTATGCCAGGACAGATCTGATACTGTATGCCAGCTAGGACACTCAGATACACAGATTCCAGACACTACTAATCATGCATAACATTTGACAGAATGTTAGTAAAAGAGATATTAGAACATGCACGGTCACATGAAGTAACCATGACTATCAATATCTGCAAAAATATGGCATCTTTTGTAAATTGCTTGCAGATTCTTGCGATGAAATTAAAAGTGATGAAAAAATTTATTGTCAAAGGTTCACAGAGTTAAGGATCAATGCCATGGTAATTGTTACATCAAATTCACAATTCACATTTGCACAGCAGCCTTAAAACAAAATCCTTGTGATGATCACAATGATCTTGTCCATTTGTGCAGCAGAAAAAGTAGATTTTTCACCAGTGTCTGCAACTAAGTGTGGCCCTATTTTTCTATAACGAACAAATTATCGAGAGCAAATGCTACCATTGGATAGATGAAACTGAGATATCTGTTTAATTTTTGTATTGTTTGGTTTGGTTTGGTTATGTTAAACACATTTTGGTTAACTATACATGTAAATTTATGTCATCTGCAGTGTTATTTTGGTGATCTCCATTTCATGTGTAGTTGGTGTACTAATGAAAAGATAAAATTGCTGGTTGTATGATGAGCACAGTCCGTTAGAATAGAATGCACTTCATAAAAATGAATAAAAGCGCCACCCAGTTTGCAAGTCAAACGCCATAGGAACAAAGCTTAGATTCCTGCATATACATTGGATTGACGGAATCAGTGTATCACACACCATTCTACTACGATACTGTTGATTATATGTGACATATACCAATACCTGCATATCAACTTACAAACAAAAATCTCCACGTCAATTTCATAAATGGCAGTTCAGATATAGACAACCAACAAGAAAGATTTGAAATTTATACAGCAACACGACTTTTGATGCTCAAATAACAACATTTGTTCAACTGTAAAGATTGGGCTTGCGGATGCACACTCGCTTTTTAATAAGAAATTGCTGATTGCTTTCAATCAAATAATTATGTAATAAAAATTAAAAACCAAAAATGCAAAGAAGAGGGAATTCCAGATTACCACTTGCATAGAAACATTGTACACCATGACTAATGTGTAACCATCAAATAAAATGGTAACGCAACTTCACTTTGGATCATGTCAAAGCGCAGTCTAAGATAATTGGATCATGTTATAAACACAGTTTGAGACATTTATGTGTCCAACTTTGGATCATGTAATAATTTATGTGTTTCACTTTGGATCCTGTAATAACACAATTTGATACATTTATGGGTCTCACTTTGAATCATGTAATAACACAATCTAATAAATTAATAAATTTATGTGTCTCACTTTGGGTCATGTAATAATACAATCTGATACATATGCATGTCTCACTTTGGATCACACAGTAATGCAGTCTGATACGTTTGTGTAACACCTTGGATCATGTAATAACACAATCTGGTACATTTGTATGTCTCACTTTGGATCATGTAATAACGTAATCAAATACATTTAAGTCTCCCGTTAGCTCATGTAATAACAAAATCTTATTCATTTGTACATCAATGGAAGAGTAAACTGCCAATATGAGTCTTGTCTATAAACAGAAATAAAAAATAAGCTATAAATTCAATTTTCAATTAAAACAAAAGACAATCATACATGTGTGCCTTATGTTTATCTGAAAGTAATATTTATCTCAAAGCAGGATAAAATCAACAATTGTGACTATGGTTCTGAAATGTGAGTACTTTTTACCATCACTTGAAGAGGTGTTTTTGAAAGAAACCTAGTATGTGTGCTTTGTCAACCCCTTTGGAAGCATGGTACACTTTAAATTTCTTAGCACAATATATGTATGTGCACCAACCTATCTCATCGAGTTTACCAGTGCAAAAATTTGTTGTTTATCAATTCTTTGATGTCTTCTTTTCTAAGATCTAATGTTTACTCAAAGCTTCCTCCATGAAGACTTAAACATGACAGATTTAGGTATGTATGAAGATTAGTTTGTTAATCTAGCAAGGAGCTGTGGGGGTCTGTACATTTTCCATACACTGTTATCTACTGACATATCATCCTGGCAAGGAGCTGTGGAGGTCTGTACATTTTCCATACACTGGTATCTACTGGCATATCATCCTGACAAAACTGACTCAGCTGTGGAGGTCTGTACATTTTTCATACACTGGTATCTACTGGCATATCATCCTGACAAAACTGACTCAGCTGTGGAGGTCTGTACATTTTTCATACACTGGTATCTACTGGCATATCATCCTGTGGGGGTCTGTACATTTTTCATACACTGGAATCTACTGACATATCATCCTGACACAAACTGACTCAGCTGTGGAGGTCTGTACATTTTTCATACACTGGTATCTACTGGCATATCATCCTGTGGAGGTCTGTACATTTTCCATACACTGGTATCTACTGGCATATCATCCTGACAAAACTGACTCAGCTGTGGAGGTCTGTACATTTTTCATACACTGGTATCTACTGGCATATCATCCTGTGGGGTCTGTACATTTTTCATACACTGGTATCTACTGACATATCACCCTGACACAAACTGACTCAGCTGTGGAGGTCTGTACATTTTTCATACACTGGAATCTACTGACATATCATCCTGACACAAACTGACTCATCTCATTGTTTTTTCAGATTTCATTTTGATGAGTTCAAATTGCATACTTACAGCTTCCTTTTCCTCTTGTGTTTTGGGAATCAGTTTGAAATCTATCACAATGTGTCCCAATTTCTCATGTTTTGACCCTTCAGTCAGTTTCAATTTCATGTTCTTCAGCCTGCAATTGGGCAAAAACAAAAAACCAAATCACTAACACATGTGCTGAATTAAAATGCAATTGAGACTGGTTATACACAAAGGTATCCAAAAATATTGCCGATCTTTGATGATGAAATCAAAATGGACAGATATTTCCTAAAAATATGAAAATGCCAATTCCATCATTACATTGACACTAAATGACAACAATGTATCATTGTAAAATCTGCATATCAAAATTCAAAACTATCTCCTGAGAAAAAGATCAGCCAAACAGTATTTCCAATTTGTGTTTACTACTTTTCTCTTGTCAACTCAAGAAGTATATCGCCAACTTAAGTTTTTGGTTTGTACAGATATACCTGCAAAGATATGTGTAAACACACACCTACATCTATTGTTCATAAGTTACCGCTATTGCACATTCTATTTCAAGTGTAAGATAATAACATCAAATTGGAAGTCAATTTATAAACTAAGAGAGTTGTAAGTTATACAAGTACTATAGAGGCAGCCAGGAAAGTCGCCAATGCCTTGTACTCAAATGTACATAGATGAAAATGTAAAATACATTATAGTTCAGGGTGACCTTTAACATACAATAATTTTGCACACACCTAGAAATACCCATTATATGGTAAAATGCTGATCACTTACGGAGATCTAAAATGTGTGTTACAATTTTGAAAGATGTAATTACAAAAACTTACTTATTTGCTGGTAATTTAGTGAGGTCAACACTGACAGATCCCATGGAATCATCAGAGGCTCCTCTGTCATAATCATAGACTTTGATTGACAGGGCATCATTGATACTTTCAACTGGAATTGTAAAACTCTCATCCCAGCGGGGATTCAGATTCTTGTATATGATGCGACTCTTGTATAGTTGTTTATTCCCAATTTTGAACTTGACATATGGATCACTTGTCCCTGAAAGTTACACAAAATATGATCAATGTACATTTTTACGTCACAAACTTTAAATCTGAAGTGTTGTGATCATGGCAGGGTAAAAATGAATCCTAAATTATAAATCATGGAAATTCATCAAATTTCGCTTGCGCAAAATGTAACTGCTTATACTAGTATCTATTTGTTAGTTTGAACTTAGTGTGATCAACTCAGCCATGCCATGTAGAAGGAAAGTCTTGACAAATGAAACTGATATCCTACGACAACCTGAAGTTAACTGCGATGCTTGAGAAACGTTCCTTGGCAGTTATATTTTTGTCTTATGATATCGAAAACAGGGACAAAAATAACTAGAATATTATGTGTAAACAGAAAATTCATTATATGAAATGCCTTGTTAACATTTGACCCATAGCCAGATACATTAATATTATGAACACAGTAACTACTGTAAAATACCAGGTAATTTTACAAAAACTGTATTTTTAGAATATGTATAAATGCAAAATGCTAAAGATTGCATGAATGCCAACTAGCCTAATTTAGCTCAAAACTTGGAGCAAAATATACTCAGGGCATTATCTTCTACATGTAGATCTCCTTCACTGGTTCAACAGATGTGTGCACTCAGGACATGACATCTATCAAATCTGTTTACCAGATGTACAATACATTTCCCATGAAAGTGATGATGTATGTGGTTTGGTAAGCCTTGCAAATACAGGGTGTCCACTTAAATGGCATTAATGCAAAGAAACAACACAGAGACAAAGGTTTGCCAAAATCCGGGGTGATGGCACATCCAAACATCACCACCACCTTTCCCCACAGCCACATGCAAATTTGAATGGCCTCAGGGGAGGGCAGCATGTTACCAGGGGATGCATGTAATTGTCACAGTGGTGTCAAGGTATCATAGCGACCTGGATGGCGGTACAGGGTCCTTCATGGGATCCCACCGCACGTTGGACACCGTGCTACCGGGCACTCACTACAGACCCATGACAGTAACCCCACGAAACTTTATCGAGTTTTAAGTTATTCAAATAAAAGAAACAAATACAATTCTCTTTATTTGTGAACTGCTACTGTACCCTGCAGCTATATTACTTTTTTTTGATAGTGGATGGTGGATGGGAGTTTTACGATGTGAGCCTGAGTGTGGCAAAAGTTAAAATGGTCCAATTGTGGCATTGACAGCACTGATATGTCCATGGGTAATGACTCAGCAGAGATGACGCAAGTAGTTTAGATAGCAATGATAGGGAAGGAGGCAGGGAATTAGGTTATGTCTACAGTACATATATAGCAAGTGATAAGGCAGGGCAGTGTGTGGTGGCCTGCATTAATCAGTGGTCTTGGTCTTGGTCTCCATGCCCCCTCCAAACATTAAACCATGATTATAGCAAAGCCACAATCACCCAATAGAAGTCACAAACTTAAAGTCCCTGAAATAGCTGGTACACAACAAAATTCCTTGCAATGGCTAGTACACAAACAAGTCTCTGCAATGGCTAGTACACAAACAAGTCTCTGCAATGGCTAGTACACACACATGCAAGTCTCTGCAATGGCTAGTACACAAACAAATTCTCTGCAATGGCTAGTACACAAACAAGTCTCTGCAATGGCTAGTACACAAACAAGTCTCTGCAATGGCTAGTACACAAACAAGTCTCTGCAATGGCTAGTACACAACAATTAAGTCTCTGCAATGGCTAGTACACACACATGCAAGTCTCTGCAATGGCTAGTACACAAACAAATTCTCTGCAATGGCTAGTACACAAACAAATTCTCTGCAATGGCTAGTACACAAACAAGTCTCTGCAATGGCTAGTACACAAACAAGTCTCTGCAATGGCTAGTTCCACAAACAAGTCTCTGCAATGGCTAGTACACAAACAAGTCTCTGCAATGGCTAGTACACAAACAAGTCTCTGCAATGGCTAGTACACAAACAAGTCTCTGCAGCAGCTGGCACATAAATAAAGTCTTGATGGCTTTTACACAACCTAAGTCCCTAAAATAACTGGCACACGAACAAAGTCCCTGAAATAGCTGGCAGTATCAATGTCCCTGAAATAGCTGGCACACAAAGTCCATGCATACAGCATACCCAGAGAGTACATACCTCCATGTACACTAAAAACAAATTTCAAATGAATTTGGTGAATTCTAATGGAATCACATTTGTTCAACAAAATGGTGAAAAGAAGAAAACATTTTCCATGAATGAAAAGTAAAAATATTACTTTAAAATGATAAAACTTTTCTTGATTTCACTAAAGGTAACTACAAAAAAAAAATCAGAGCCATCTGACTAGTAGTTTCTTAGCTCTCATTTTCACTTTTTTCAAGCTCATTTGGATTTTTAGGGATTTTCATTTTCATTTACACAATAGGAACTCTTTCCATGACATATTTAAGCAGTTTTTGAATAGTGGCAGAGCTAGAACAGATCACAAGATATTTACACTCCATACATAAATACATACATACATAGCAGTACATACATAATACATACATACATACATACATACATACATACATACATACATACATACATACATACATACATACACACATACATACATACAGACATACATACAGACAGACATACAATGTACATACAGACAGACAGACAGACAGACATTCATCCATCATATATAGGCTCCCATCGTCATATACACATTTGACAACATAGGAGCTGAAAAAGGTTTAAGTCCCATTCCATATATAATTACAAAAAAATGCAAGTTATGCAGTCAAAGACACAACACTGGTATGGGTAAATTATTACCATGGAAGTGAGAATTATTTCATTATCAATTAACAATTTCCCCCGCATCAGAAATGTGAAATAATTACTCACAATACACCAGGACAATTTAATTATCTAATTGGTATTGCAAAGATGATTGTTTGCACAATGGTTTGAGAAAGAATGCAGAGACCTTTTTATTGTGCATTACTTTGGCCAATTTTTGTTTGACAGTAAAATAAAACAAATGTAATGTTGCTCTACTGAGTGACTAATACGGAAACATTAGTTGTGAAAAACCTCCTCCCAACCTGTAGCTATGGTAGAATGGACAAATGATTATGTGATATGTGCAAGAAACCCACTACTTGCAATTTTCAAATGCTCTTATCTGTTACATCTGACAAGAGGGTTGCTGCACTGTTCTACAAATGAACATTTCAGCATAATTAAGTGACATAAATAACTTGACGAAATTTTACCGGAGAAATCCACATTACAGTTGTCCCTTGATGAGATGTTATACTTTTCTACACACAGTAAGGTGAGATTTCTCTACAGCAAATTCCACTTGTCTTATGGAAATTCTATTCACTTTCTTGTAAGGTGATTGATATAATTATTAAAAACTTATTTTGATAAAAACAAATAACCACATGGGTGAGGGAATGATACAGTTACAAGTATGTTAACTCTTTATATTAGTTAAAGATACAAATTTTTAGAATTTTTGTTTTTCATGTCAATGAAAAACATTCCTATGACATCATCCATTTGGATGCTCAAGACTATACTTGCTGATTGCAATTTCTAAATACCGGTAATAGTTTCCTGGGGAATGTATAGTCCAAAGTGCATGAAAATGTAACAAAGAAAACTCAGTTTTGAAAAAATCAAAAGTATTTATTGAAAACCTTAGGGACTATTCTTCAAATGAACAACATTATCTCAGGTTTAGTTATCAATGAGCGGTGATTATTGGAAACTTGGTGATCAAAGGATGACAACAAAATCCTGCATAGTAAAAACTGTAAAAAAATTTGTCGTTTTTCCTGCTCTGTAAATATAAATATTCACATGATTAAAAAGAATGGAATTATGATAAAAGTAATATTCTTGGCCTTTTGGCAAGAGGTCCATATATCTTTCTTCCATGAATTTGACTTTGTTGTGTGTACCGGTGCTTTACTGTCTGTTCTGTGCTGTTTTGTGTCTATGTTTATAACTAGTGTATTATGAATTTTGACCTAGTGTTATGGATTACGGATGGGTACGATTGCAATTATTATTCTACCAACTCTGGAAAAAATGCAAAATTTTGGAATAGAAAAAAATTGCACATCTAAATTTTGACCACCTCTCTAAAGATATAATGTTCACATAATACATTTACTGCGCTGCTAGCATGGTCAAAATAGTACATAGACAATAAAAATTGCCATAAAATGACAAAAAATGCTAAAAATCTCATACCTCAGATTGTTTACTCAAATTATTAGAATTACCAGTAACTTGATTACTATTTATTCATAAATTGATTTTAAATAATAAGGGAGTTTCTGTAAGAGAACTCCACAAATCTTTTGAATGGTATTTTACAACAATTACCTGGGTACTTTTTGAGTCAAACAAAACAGTTTTCCTACACATACCGGTACACACCATAGACAGACAGACAGACTGATATTACATGTGAGACAGATGCTAAGATAACACTGACAGGTTCTGAGTAAATTACACATGCATGTCTGATATGATAAATTGTGCCATTTTTTATTACTATGCTGATGTCACAATTAAACAACTGGCAATATGTTCCCCTTTGATGACAGATGAAACACTGGGTTATAGTTTTGCATACATTAAGAGAACAAGTTGAATAATAGCATTATCACTTGAAAAATGGGGAAACTATGGCAAAACACATTGCTTTCCCTGTCTAACAATTATCAATGACAGAATTCTTTGGTATTTAGCAAAATTTTAATGGAATAAATACATTCTTAAAAGAAGAGCGAATGACTAAAAGTCAGTATATAACTTAAAATTTAACACATTAACACACACATACACACACACACATACACACACACACATACACACACACACATACACACACACACACAAATACACACATACATACAAATACATCATTTTGGCAAGCATTTAAAGTGTGCTGTTATTAACGCAATATATTATATTTTCATGTCTTTTTTTTTTAATCTAAAATTTTTTATACCTTTTTAACAACTGCGTATTGGTTAAGTAACCTTGCCATGGAGAAAATTCTCAAATTATCAAAAATATATCTTTAAACACACTTTTTAAATGCTATTTTTTATGAGGGTTAAAAATGTTACATCTATTAAATGCTTCTTTCGGAAGATTGCAATAATATGTTTGTTGTATGAAATCTAGCTACATCATTGTTCCATGGTAGAAGATAGAGACTGATGACACATGGAGGTGATGACTGACTAACGGAATTCAGAAATCTGTATCTACAGTAGTTATTTTACTGATTTTCACTTTGATGACAACATTACATGTAAACCAAGTGATTCACCAATACTGCATAGTGCTATTGATGTTTAATGAGCAGAATGAGTGAAGACAGTTTACACAACCATATGTGCATGAATGCAAATACAGAGTGACAGACAATATTTTATAGCGGTTCATAGTAAAGCGTTAAAATATTTTGTTGGCAGAGATATATGTAGCTATTTTAATCTGAGGTGGATCTGACGGGATAGATACAAAGTCTGTAAACTGTAGCAAAGGAAATGACACCAGCTGCAATGCTGTTGCAATTATGGCAGGATTACCTTGATCAGTGATTGGTAGGTTGTTTCAAAGGAAACATTTAGAGGCCATTTGATTGGCTGTGACTGTGAAAGTCTTGGATAAAGTGAGGGTGGCACATGAGGTAGCACTAGTCCAGAATAAAGCGGGCCACTCCTCATGAACAAAGTGATTAGCATTCTCTATTGTGTGATTTCTGTCAGGAGATAGACGGAATGGGAAATTAGATTAAACGGAACAGTAATGTGAGTAAATACATTGATCAAGTTGGGGAAAACAAGACTGATATGTACTGCTATACCGGTAGAGATCCATTAACGGGCTGAACTTTGTGGAATTTGCAAGAGTAGGCAGGGTAAAGATGACACATGCAGACTGACAATATCTGCATTTCATACTTAAAGATTGGCAGGATCAATAGTCATTGTGTCATTGGTTATCAACAAACCATTTAGTTCCAAGCAAAAATACACAGTCTATAGCTAAAATGGTTATTTCACAAATGATTACAATGCAAAAGGATTACAATATTTTAAAGATTTTATTGTTTATAGATTTCAATGACATTTCCAATTGTGAGAGTATCAATGATTGACATACGTAGAGCACCTGAAACCTGACACATTGGTTTTCAAGCAACATCTCTTACAGTTACAGCATATCACAATAATTACGGAACAATGATCTTGTCTTGTACTTCTGATACTTAGATTTTTTTTCAGTTGTACAGATAACAATGAAGTGCCAAATATTCAAAGAGTGGAGAGTATGCCCTTGAGAACTTCACATGAAAGCCATTTCAGAATAATATCTTCTTTTGTTGAATTTATGTTATCACTTCATTGCATGTTAATGTTATTATAGCATAGTGCAACCTTTGCAGTAAATTTATTAATATTTAAACTAACAATATCAAACTGCCAACTGTGCTTTATAAATTTTCATACATATATTCCGCATTTGAAATTAACCGATGAAATATGTTGTTTCCAAAGATATGCTATGCAATTGTGTAATTTTCATATTCCTGAACCAATATGAAATTTGCATGTTGTATAAATTTTTCAGTGGGCACATAGCTATGCCAACCATTTTATCACGGAATTGTAATGATCAAGTATTCAAGTCCAGAAAATGTAAATTGAGTATTTGGGGGATTAATGTGCAAAAACATGACAAAGTTGATCTCGAATGAAGCTACTGCACATTGCACTGAACCATTAATTTATATAATATTAGGCACCTCAACAATGTAACTTTTTGAATTTTTCCATTGCACTATTGGTCGAATAAACCACAACACTTGCAGTCAATTGGCGACTGAACTGCTCATTCACAGTATTCTTTGTATGACAAGATGTTTTCCCCATCACAAAACTCTAACCCTAAATATCAAACAATGACAGTAAATTACACCAGCATGTCAATGATGAACAGACAGTTTGTAGATATATTGGCATATTAAATACATTTCATTTACAGCTTCAATACCTGCTGGATCACCTATCTTCTAATTACATACCGGTACACTGAGTGAAATTGACACTCTGGTCATATTCCTATATTACAGCGCTTTTCATTTACTATTTGGAGTTTTAGTGTTTTGCACACACCTAACGAAGGTATAATTTGTTTTACTGTGACTTACAATATCAAAGGGTTGTCAACTGCCACATGTTCTCTTATAATACAGAATGTAACAAAATGAAAACACTGTAACAGACATTTGCCTCTAGAAAAAGTGGCAGTAATCATTTCAAATTCAGGCATATGATTGGTTGAAAACTTCACAGTCTCAGTCAAACCATACTAGAAGGCACTACCATTTATTTCATATCAATCATGGCATGTGATTTGTAAAGAGACATAATTTTTGATCAGAAATATCAAAATAAATGCAAAAACCAAAGCTTTTTCTCATGAACTGACCACAAATACCTTAGCTTAGCGTCAGTAAAATGAGAAAATAAGTGAACACTCAAAGCTGTCCTTCTGACTTACATGATAGAAACCTCCTAATACTGATTTTTCAATGTTCATCAAAATTACAAACTCCCGCCAAATTTGCTATTTGACAGTAACAGCATAGATTGACCTCATTGCTGTAAAACCTGAGTCTTGTCAAAGTCCAAGTTCAATACAGAGGAAAACAGTCAATTCTACACAAAACTGTCGGATTCATAAGATGACCTGGGCGACCAAATTTGGATAAGTATTCTGCCTCTTGGTTCATATCACAGTCAAATATTCTGTCTCTTGGTTCATATCACAGTCATTTTTGATTTGAGACACAAGGAACGCCTTGCTGTATACCTACTGTAACCAGGAGTGACTGTGACCATGATCTCTATTGCTTTATGGACTATCAATTAATGGAGATCACTGCTGATTGCCTTTCCATCGATGTACATTTTTACCTCTGTACTTTCCATTCTTTGGATAGATTACTCCAAAGCAATTAACATAAGGAGGTATGACAAAAAACAGTTGGCCTATTTTTAATCTGTTCAGACCAGCAGCCAGGACTGACAGTTATCACCTTTTGTGCCCGCCTCAAATTTGTAATGCAACAGCACTGCAGCATTCTCTCAGCAAGACAAAAATGAAAACATTTTGTGTGTCTTTGGATAAATTGTTGCCTTTCGATATTTCTCTTGTAGAACTGTAAACCCTGGGTATGCCAAACAAGAAATCTATATGTGCTAAACAATGAATGTCAAAAGTGAAATGACAAGCACTGTAGCTGGTATACTGCGTACACAATACTGGGAATGTACTCTTTAAAGCAACTGATAGGTTTACATCAATGTATGTCCATATTCTTTGGCTTGATGATGTTACTTGACCATAAATGGGTATGCTTGTCTGTCAGTCCAGACAACATACACTTTATACTTCTGTAGCCACCATTGGGTAGAAGGTCAATGTGTAATCTCAATGTGATGTCCAAACTACAGGAAGATAAGAAGTCCAAAGCCCTGCCACAGACACAAATCAACTTATTTCTACCCAGTATTCACTAAACTTTACAGTGGCAAAAACTGTGATGTAAAGTTATTTGGTAACTGACCTGATTTGTCCCTAACTGCCAGATCCTTGCCTTCACGAAGTATGACTTCTAACAGGAAGAATGGATATTGCTGTAGATTCACTTTACCCTGAAAACAGCAAACAAAGAAACACATGTCAAAGTTACATTTATATTTTCGAGCACAAATGAATCTTACAATATCAGGCCACTATATTTCTCACTGTACCACATGTATTTTTGCTAGAATACATGCAAAAACCATATCATATGCATTATCTTGTTCAAATATGAAACAAATTCACTGCTTCATCATTCTTCAATCTTTGCCTTTCAAATTATCAAACACTCATACTTATTACTCCTGATAGAAATCTTTGGACTCTGATCACAACTGTTTTGCTTTCAACATAATGCCTTGTATCTTTATACACTTGAACTTGGCTCCACATAAGCTACATCATACAAAACCCTTTTCTCTTCTCGTGTTGATGACTTTAGCCCTAAACACTGTATTAACCCTTTTCCTGCCAGACACTATCAGAATATTTCAAAAAAGGTAACATCAAAGTGAAATGGCATAAAAAACATCAGAGCTGTGTGAGCGAGTGTCAATACGTATATTTGTCAATCTTCCACTTTACCATTGTGGACTATATTTAATGATACAAAGCAGAAACTTATAATCATGTGAAGATAGTGAGTGAATAAAGATGTAGCTATCACTCACTATGGCAACCTGAGTACTATACACTAAACAGTCATGATGATTATACAAACAAAATTTGAAACTGTACAAAAATATAGCTTCACATGGGTATATTTTGCCAAGGAACAAACATTGTGGGTTTATTTACTGGCAATAATACTTTAAATCTGAATTACCCATAATACTGTGCAATGAATACATTTACCTCGTTTTCACACATACATCATCCACAGATGCTAATTTCTGTTTTTAGTTATATTTAGCAAATATAATACCAGGGTCTCTTAAGTTCAATCTACATATATCGAAATACTGGTACTTATTGAATATATGTACTGTACAAAAAATGATCAACATTGACTACTTTTACCACTTTTGTATCATTTGAAAGGATTTTCATTATTTAAGGCATTTAAAACTTTGAAAAAGTAATTTTTGTAAACGTTTGCTATTTTTACTCCATCGTCGATATAGAAATGGCCATATATTTTACCTCTGGCGCCTGGGTGTTGGTCGGGCTGACTGGTGGACTTGTTGATGGACTAGCAGTAGCATTGTCCAAAGATAAGCTCTGTGGTCTTGAGGACTCATTTTTTGCTTCTGTGTCGGTCTTGTTTCGTAAACTTGGAAGATCTGAATCACTGAAGCCGATTTGTTCGTCTCTTCGTTTTTGGGCTGCTTCGAAAAGCGAATCAAAATCCTTATCCGGCGAATCTAATCCATTGGATTCAGCAGCATCGTTGATTTCTGGCTGACTAAGAGTGAGCCTGGGATCGGCACCATTACCCTTGTTTTTGTCTTTACTGCCCCATTTTTTAGGTTTTGCACGACGTTTGAAACTATTCCACAGTTTCTTACGCCTGTTGACAGCGGTTTCTGAACTGTCGTGGGTGTCTATGACCTCATCGTCTCCTTCACCCTGCGAAACTGTGATAAAACAAAAGCAGTTAGAACCCAATTTACTTAACAATTTGTAAAAAAAGTCTAACGAACTTTCACTGAACACTTTCACCCCTTTCAAATAATAAAGAAAACTTTCTGGAGGGTCCAAAGTTCGAGGCATATTCATTGCCTTCAAATTTGATCTTCACATACATCGTGTCGAATGTGTACGTTGGTGTAAATGTGACGGTGACATATCCCTACAAACTGAACAACATGGGTGAATGTGTACCATATTGACAGATAATGATCCTGTTATCTATATAAAACACATCATCAGTAGCATCACTGCTGTGCTCTGCACTAGGCTTTATGAGCTGCGACCACCTGTACATACCAAATTACCCAATATACAACGACAGACGTAACATTCGATAACATTACACAATTTGGCGACTGTGGTATGATTAACAGACGTGGAGCCAGTTACGTTGATTCTTAAGACTTGAATAAGTATAGAATTTAGCCTTACGGTCTTCGGACGACATATCAGCGCTGTGACAGTGAGTTGATGACGTGACGTGACAATGACAGAACACGACTGTTACCACCTCTCCTACTACCAAAAGTGTTCTCGATGTCCCTGTGCTGTCACGTCGTTTTCAACATCTGCGCAGTCAAATTGCGCCGCTACCGTGGGCGATACCAAATTTATTCTTGGGGGTTATGGGACATGGGCTTACGAAAAGAGTGAATTTGTTACGTGAATGGGCTGACCTTTTGTATATTTAGTCGGTGTTCCATAAATTCAACACGAAAACAAATTTCCTTTTTTGTAAAATGCTACCTAATTACAACCCAAACACGAGATTAAGTTTCAGGCTGATAGACTATATTTTGAAAGGTACCCTATTCGATTTTTAAAAATTCCAACCAGCAAAATATATTGCAGATAATTTTAGAATGCGAAAAATCGTGTCTTTATAAAATCGCTTTCGGCATATTTTTTTCTGCAAAAATTAACGTGAAAAGTTATTTCAGCTTCTCTTTTCAACTTACCATCTCCATCATTTCTTTTGTTCGCATATTCCTGTTCGTCAACTATTGAGCTTGTAGGCGTGTCTTTTGGCACAGGATGTATGGGAGCACAACACACGACAGAACGCGATGCCATATTGTTATCCACGACAAAATATTGGTTGCTAAATATAGTTCCTAGATGAGCGCAAACAACTGGAATTCCGGTTGACATTTTAGTTTCTCGTTTAAAAGCCTTTAATTTTGAGATATATTCCCATGAGCCATGAGCCTTTCGAGATCTAATCAGGACGAGCACAAAATAGTTTCATTAACATTTTGTTTCTCTCGACCGACGGTTTCTGTAATTTTAAGTCGTTCGTTTACGTCCAACTAGAAACAAGTTTCATGCGTATTTCTTTGACACAAAAATATAATCTTTTCGAGAAATATAAGGCCACTCGTCTTCTGTACAAAGTAATTAATCGAACTTGATATCGCCAATGTTACTGAAAGGGACTGTTCATTATTACACTGACAACCTCTATTGTTTTTGAAAACTGAATGGGATTAGCAAATGTGTCCATTGGCATTTTAATCTCGTGTGAATTTAATTAATGGTAACTATTTTATTATGTGACTAGCGTATTTGATATGGAAAAAGATAAGGAGAACCTTATCATGACGTAAAACGTTAAAGAAATACAATGTGTTGTTGTCGACAATGTGGAGGTAGGACCCCTCCACATTGTCGACAACGACACGACGTAAAACGTTAAAGAAATACAACGTGTCGTTGTCGACAATGTGGAGGTAGGACCCCTCGAAATAATTAACATATGTAATGGGAAGCAATACAAGCTGTTGATAGTATGAATACCAATGAAAGTTGCTATATCATTCAATGCCATCAATTTGTCCTTTGGCCACAATATCCATTATGTAGTTGGTAGGCCAATATCGGTTTTGTGGAAATGGGGTTCATATTCTACATTAATATTGAAGCTTTCACGTGAATCATGGTCCTTGTACGGACAACTTCGGTCAATGTTAGATGTACAGCTAAATTCGGCAACATGCTAATATGTTTGTGACTCCATTTTAGGCCTGGCATGAAACCAGGAGACCTCGAATCTCTTGGAAGAAAACATTTATTGCGTATTTCGCACATTTTCATGGACGTATTCACATCTGAATATCAAAATATATTTCAAAGCTCTTTTCTAACATGTAAGCCTACTTAGACTCTTTAAAGCTAGGTTCTGATAGACAAGACGTTTTTGACCATGTGAACAATTCTGATTTGCATTGAGTGCCTAATCGTTTGACGAATTACCATAATTAACTTGATCCTTTCCTCTGCTTTCTTCTGTGTTTCATTTATGTTACCCTGTGCGTAAATGTAACAAATACAATCTAGCAAGTTTATCTATCGTTCACTTCAACTTAACGTGACCTTAGCAGTGCGAAACCTAATTGGCTTATTACTCAACAAACAAAAAAGTATTAAATAAACATAAGTTTCTATTAGCGTCTAATTTTTGCATTTTTGGCTAAGGGAATAGGGTACGCTCACTGTGGTGCGCCCTACTGACTTTGCCTTCTGCTAGATAGACCTAATTAAAACCAAATCTACGAAATTTTTCTTTCCAAGCTCCATTAACGACGAAAGGATTAATATCAGTTGCCGTGGAAAGATGGTTGACAGGCCAGTGGGAAGTTGGTTGAAAGGCCAGCGCCTCGGTAGCGCCTATCGACACGATCATCGTGTCTATAGGCAAAAAAGTGCTTTACCGACACGATGATCCTGTCGATAACGTGGTTTTCCCTACCTATTGACACGGTGGTCGTGCCAATAAGCGTGTCATTTTACTTATTGACACGATGGATCGTGTCTATGACACGCTTTTTCCACTTATTTGCACGATGATCGTGCAGATACGCAGTTTTTCTTTCTTATTGACACAATGATCGTGTCTATAAGAAGCATTTTCCGCTTATTTGCACGATGATCGTGCAAATAATCGGGAAAATCTTACAATCGACACGATCATGAGCCTTTGTTTTTTGCGATCATCAAACACAGCAAAAACCCGTAATGTTAATGCCTCATCGGGCAAGCAAATTTACTTTAATGTGTATCGGCGCACTTGTCTTCCTTAATTATTATAGCCAAAAGCATGATACTTTGTAATTTTAAAGTTTTGAATCTCCATCAAAGATCAGCGGAAATTGTCAAAATGCAATGAATGTAGCGAGAAAAGAGAAAAAAGGGAAAAAAGAGGGGGAGAGAAGAGAAAAATTACAAACTAACGGACAGAATGAAAAAGAAAAAAGAAAAAAAAAATAGTCTAGAGTGGGATTCGTACACACTGCTGAGGAAGACATTCATCCTCATACCTCGCATGCCCCATTCCCATACGCCACAGGAGAAGCTGTGTAGGGAGACAAGGAGCTTTATAAATAAAACAAATCTTGTTGTTTGTTTGAAGCTGCAATTTTGTCTGTTATGCTCTCTAATTCATTTTTGGGGGCAGTTTGAGTCTCGAAAACGTGAAATGTAGAGATCGCGAACACGATTTCATTAGTTGTTTATTATGAATCGGTGATTGATTGGATTTTAGCAAGCGATGTCAGCAATTCAACTGTCAACTGAACACGTGGGCCTACGGCTAAATATGAAGAACACACTTTTTGTCACACGAGGAAACTTTATTTCAACTCGAAAGCCGTACATTTGAGACCATTTGATAAAGCAAAATGGTGACATAAGTGTACAGTTTGCATTTAATCACAAGTTATCATGATCGTGTCGATAAGGTGCTTTTTCTTGCTTACCGACACGATCATGCTGTCGATAGCCAGAACGCAGGGGCTCGGGTATCACTTTACTAACTGCATCATACATTGGTCAAAGCCTCCGGGTACTTGTTCAGAGAAGTGGTATGGCTGTGCGGCCGCACACAAAAAAAAAACCATGGCCCATTTTAGACCTAAAATCTGTAAAATCTCGTTATTTAGGACTCCATTTTAGACCTTTATGACCTTTGACACAGGTCAAAAGTCATAGTATCAAAATTTGCAAAACGTTACTGTGTAAAAAGCAAGTATTTGCATAACTGGATTACCGGTAAAGCCTACGGCCGCGCCATACCGCATTTAGGCTGCGTTCACAAATAACGATGGGGGGGGGCGGAGGAATCGCTATTGAAATCTTTTTTTTTCAGATCCCCCCTCAAGAACCTCCACATCCCAAAGTCCCAAGGAAACTCCCACATCCCAAAGTCCCCGTATTGTTCACAATGATATATTGCTCTCTGACAATAAGGCCATCGCAAATGCGTTCAATACCCACTTTACAAGTATTGTAAATAGTATCGCCAAAGTGTTCACACTGAGCCAGACTTTAGTCTGATTAGAGCATGGGTAACTGAACAAATGGATTCTGCCCCTGTCACTTTTCAAATTCCACCTATTTCCTATAGTTTTGTTATGGATCAACTTTCTTCAATAGATATCAATAAGACCGAGGGAAATGACAACATTTCCCCGAAACTTCTCCAAGTTGGTGCTGCCAGCATTGCTGATTCTGTCACGAAAATATTTAATTTGTCAATTGTAAATGGTTCGTTTCCGAAATGTTTTAAATGTGCTAGAGTTGTATCAGTTCCCAAAAGTGGGTCAAACAACTTTTAAATAACTACAGGCCCATTTCCATTCTGCCTGCTTTATCGAAGATTCTTGAGAGGCATGTTTATAAGAGTTTCTATGATTATCTTCAAACAAACAATCTTTTGATCAGCTCGCAGTCTGGTTTTAGACAATTTCATTCATGCCACACTGCACTTCTTAAGCTTACAGATCAACTTTTAAATAATATTGATCTGGGTTTGTATAATGGTTTAATGTTTTTAGATCTATGTAAAGCTTTCGATCTTGTTGATCATCATATTCCAGAAAGCTTTCTATTTATGGTGTCACTGGTTCCTCTTTAAGCTGGTTTCGATCGTACCTCACTGATAGGAGTCAGTTTACCAGCTACTTAGGGGAGAAATCATATACTTTACCAATTGTATGTGGAGTACCTCAAGGCTCCATTTTAGGACCACTTTCATTTTTGATTTTCATAAACGACCTTCCTTTGTGTCTAAATATGTGTAACTTAGACATGTTTGCTGATGATCAAACTTTATGTGTATCTGGAGATGGTATTGATGAAGTTGAAAAAACAATTCAGGACGATGTGCTACCTATCTCTACCTGGGTTAACAACAATGCGATGTCCATCAATACCACAAAGACAAAGAGTATGATTGTAGCGTCAAACCCGAAGGTTAAAAATCTAAAAGAGTCAAATATAACAATTAATGTGTGTATAAACAACTGTGAGATTTCAAATGTTTTCAGTCACAGCCTTCTCGGTATTGAGATTGACAGTACTCTAAGTTCGGATAATCATGTAAATATGTTGTGTAAGAAATTATCTATGAGAATAGGAGTCTTGCAAAGGCTGCGTCCTTTAACTCCTTATAGTGTCCTTATTTTAGTTTACAATGCCACTTTTCTTTCTGTTTTCGATTATTGCTGTACTGTATGGGGAAACACCACAAAGAGTAATTTACAAAGAATTTACAGGCTTCAAAAGAGAGCGGCAGGGTTATTTTAGGTGTTGACATCACAGTTTCTACACGTACACTTTTCTCTCGCCTTCATTGGCTACCCATCGACTTTCGAATTGATTATTTCATTGCTGTAATGACCTTTAAAATCTTGAATGGGCTTGCACCTGATTACTTACACCAGTTCCGTTATATCTCTGACGTGAGTAATATTACTACCCGTAGTTCTAGTAACAGGAATTTATACGCTCCAATTTTCAAAACAGCTACTGGACAGAGATCGTTCATTTATCAATCCGAGCCACAATGATTTGGAATAATATTCCTATTTCTATCCGAAGTGTTGAAAGACTATCGCAGTTCAAATCTCAATTGCGCAATTTTCTTTTTCAAAAATTCATTAATGAGGGTTCATCACTGGATTAGATGCTTTCGTTGTATCTTTTTTTTTTCTTTGATGTATGATTAATTACTCTGTATTGATTTGTTGCTTTCTTGACGAGGGGTCTTCAGATGTAAATTACAATTCATTTGTAACTCAGATTACCCTCTATAAATAAAGAGTAATAATAATAATAATAATAATAATAACCTAAAAAAGTTTCAAATGCCCCCTCTATATGATCAAATTTTTTCAAGGCCCCCCCCCCCCAACTATCACAAGCACGCATATTTGTAAAGGATGTGCGCGCAGACAAAATAAACACGTATTGCTCCATTCCGCTCAGATGTTCAACATTACCTGTTATTAGTACTTTGTAAAGTCATATTTCTAAGGCAAGTTTTTTAATTGATATCGATTCATTTTTAAATGCATCAGTGAATTTTTTGGATATACAGTATCAGTCTAAGCCAACTTGTCTGGCCGGGTCAATTGCTCCTGCCGAAGTACACAAAATGCTGATCATGAGTGAGTAGGAACATTGTGAATTCTGGCTAATTGCTATATTGTAACAAAATGAGGACAGTGACCTACCAAAAATTGTGATACCACTGCATTTTCCTTGCTTGTGAAAGTTGTGGATAATGTGTACGTATTTCGATGGTGATTTCCTATTCAGGAAATATCACAGGGAAAATCAAAGTTTTGGCCACAAAATCAGCTTCTGTCAAAAGTGACCCTGCCCCCAAGATAGGTTTATAAAAAGTGACCTCCCCCTTGAACTCTTTTCTTAAAGTGACCCCCCCCCAATTCTCCCAGCCCACCCCTCCCTGTAATTAGTCCCCACGGACACCGTCCGGGGGGACTTATAGGTTTGGTCATGTCCGTGCGTCCGTGTGTGCGTGCGTCCGTCCGTCCGTTCACCCAGATATCTCAGAGACGCCTGGAGCGATTTTTTTCAAACTTGGTTCAAGGATAGTACCCTACCTCATACAGATGCACTTCGATTTGTTTTACAATGCGATCAAATTTGGCCGTGTTAGAGAACTTTTTAGTTTTCACCTCCATAGACCCCCATGTATAAGGCAGTCCATAGACTCCCATGTATAAGCACAGGCAACCCATAAAGTATTACTGAGATTTTCACACTGGCACAGGCAACCCATAAAGTATTACTGAGATTTTCACACTGTTTTCTCTATCATTTTTAGTCCCCACGGACATCGTCCGGGGGACTTATAGGTTTGGTCATGTCCGTGCGTCCGTCCGTGCGTCCGTGCGTCCGTGCGTCCGTCCGTCCGTCCGTTCACGCAGATATCTCAGAGACGCCTGGAGCGATTCGTTCAAACTTGGTACAAGGATAGTACCATACCTCATACAGATGCACGTCGATTTGTTTCACAATGCGATCAAATTTGGCCGTGGTAGAGGACTTTTTAGTTTTCACCTCCATAGACTCCCATGTATAAGGCAGACCATAGACTCCCATGTATAAGGCAGACCATAGACTCCCATGTATAAGGCAGACCATAGACCCCCATGTATAAGGCAGACCATAGACTCCCATGTATAAGGCAGTCCATAGACTCCCATGTATAAGGCAGACCATAGACTCCCATGTATAAGGCAGTCCATAGACTCCCATGTATAAGGCAGTCCATAGACTCCCATGTATAAGGAAGTCCATAGACTCCCATGTATAAGGCAGTCCATAGACTCCCATGTATACGGCAGTACATAGGCTCCCAAGATAAATAAAAATTTAGTTTCTCATCGTATTTATATTGCAAAAAGGATGCAGTGACACAGTTTTTAGTCCCCACAGATAAAGTCCAGGGGGCTCATAGATTGGGTCATGTCAGTCCGTGAGTCCATCCGTTCACGCAGATATCTCAGACACTTTGACAAAATGTCATGTGACCTTGGTGACCTTTGACCTCGAATATACATATTTGTCCATAACTCAGTAACCACAGGTGGTAAACCTTTCATATATGGTATGATGGGACACCCTATGACGCCACATATTGTACCTCATTCATTATGTGCATATCTAATTTTGAGCGAGCCAATAGAGCTAGAGGTCAGATTTTTGGTATATATGGATAACTTAGCAATACAATTTTTTTGACAAAATGTCACGTGACCTTGGTTACCTTTAACCTCAAATATACATATTTGTCCATAACTCAGTAATCACTAATGCTACACCCTTCATATTTGGTATGATGGGACACCTTATGACGCCACATATTGTACCTCATTAATTATGTGCATATCTAATTTTGAGCGAGCCAATAGAGCTAGAGGTCTGATTTTTGGTATATAGGGATAACTTAGCAATACAATTTTTTTGACAAAATGTCAAGTGATGTCAATGACCTTTGACCTCAAATATACATATTTGTGCATAACTCAGGAACCACAAGTGCTACACCCTTCATATTCGGTACGATGGACACCTTATGACGCCACATATTGTACCTCATTAATTATGCACATATCTAATTTTGAGTGAGCGAATAGAGCTAGAGGTCTGATTTTGGTATATAGGGATACCTTAGCAATACAATTTTTTTGACAAAATGTCACGTGACCTTGGCTCGTTAATTATGCCCATATATAATTGTGGGCAAGCCAATAGAGCTAGAGGTCTGAATTTTGGCATATATGGATTAATTAGCAATACAATGTTTTTTTTCAAAATGTCACGTGACCTTGATGACCTTTGACCTTGAATATGCATATATATGCATAACTCAGTAATCACAAGTTCTTTACGCTTCAATTTTGATAGGATAATAGACCTTAAGATGTCACATCTTGTACCTCATTTATTATGCACATATGTATTTCTTGGCTGGCCAATACAGCTAGAGGTTTGATCTTTTTTCCCGATTTAGAACCATAACTTAGACATGCCTCTTGTTTCAAATTGGGAACAATGACATAGACCTATGTGTCCATAGATCTGAACATATACACTTTAGTGATACTTCTTAATGACCTCATTTCCCTGCCCCCTCAAGACTAATACTCCTATTACAAGTGGGGACTATGTCATTGTCAATGACTTGTTTCTGAAGGCTCCCTTATTGAGTGCGGCTGAGAGCTGCTAGCGAGACGGGAACAGACGGTTGAAATTCGTTGTGTGGCACTCGAAAATCGACCCCATGTTAGACCCTGGTTTACAGTGGAATTGATACCCTCATTTTAGACCAAGTTGCTGAAATACCCACCCCATTGGGCGGCACGTATACATATTGGCAAGTAATGGAAGTGATCCCCCGGGGATCAAAGCGGATGACTACCACTGCGTAACGGTAAACGGATTACTTACAACACGTATACAGAATATTGTAAGACCGAGAAAGAGAAAATCGTCACCAAAATTTACTACCAGCAGTACACGTTTTCTCCACATACGAATAAATGTAGAGTTCTGCCTGAATTTTCATCCACTCATTTAGTATTTGCATTTGCAGTTGGACACTTCCTTTGATTGATTTTTCACTTCCCAGTTCTTTTCATTTTACACTGGTTACTAGGCCTTCCACGTTTCACTCAATCAATCAATCAAATCAACAAAGTTTATATAGCGCCAAAATCCAAAAACAGTGTTTTGCTCTATGACGCTAAATGGCTAAACCACAATGTATGCTCGGAAGAACCTGTGCGTTTTCTTTGAAATTCAAAAGTTTGGGGATTCTCTTATGTCGAATAGTAGTGCGTTCCACGGTTAAGGCGCAGCGTATGTAAATGCACGGTCACCGTAGATGATGGAGTTGTCGGTTGTAGATGTTAAAAGTTTCTTGGTGGATGAGGATACTAGTATAGTTGGAATGTAGGGAGTAGATCACAGGTATACGCACGAGTCTGATTGTGAATGGCATTGCAAAGTGAAAGTTAACAGCAAAATTTTGTAGTCAATCCTGACACAAACCGGTAACCAATGGGAATGGGCGAGAACTGGGGTGATCGGCGTGAATTCCTGGTGCGTATGATTATTCTCGCTGCAGCATTTTGAGTTCGTCGTAACAGACCTATTGTGTTATTTGGGAGCCCATATAGAAGTGCGGGAAAACCACCCCTTTAAATTTAAACTTCTCAACCAAAAGGCGAGAACAGTAGGGTATGTCAAAACTGCTCTACTCATACATGAAAATGACGAAACATTGTGCATTCAACTTATATTGGGCATTCAAAAATTTCAGTGGGATAAGCTAAAAAATGTTCT
Organism: Ptychodera flava; assembly: GCF_041260155.1. Lineage (NCBI taxonomy): Eukaryota > Metazoa > Hemichordata > Enteropneusta > Ptychoderidae > Ptychodera > Ptychodera flava. The sequence continues at coordinate 34,843,646 of NC_091948.1, read as the reverse complement.
CACGACAGCATTTACTTGGTCAAGGGACTAATGATGCGGCCAAGGGACTAATGATGTGGGCAAGGCACTAATGATGTGGACTAGGAAAATAGGGTGATTGGGCAGCATTTAGGATTATAAAGCCATCCCGTATCTGTCAACATTTCGAGACACTTTCATTGGCCAACACTTGACTTATCACGCCGCACCTATAGTACTGATCTCGTGATTAGCTAAAACTCCGCCTCGTGACATTGCAAAAAAGTGATATAATCTAACATGGTTCGACTGCTATTGCCCTCTCGCCCGCCGGCTGTTCGAAGGAGTGTACAGGCGCCAAGATCTCTTGCACGAGATATCTAAAATGCGTTAGGCCTATTCGAAAATTTGCGTGTCATTTCAAACAGTCGTTCGATGCACACAGTACAAATACTGGATTTTGTGATGATTTCAAATGTTAGGTGTAATAAAATGCATAACAATATCATGATTTGTTGCCTACCCTTGGGCTCGTACCCCTCACCGAAATATTGATGATACCCTCGCCTGAGGTTCGGGCATCATCAATATTTCAGTCAGGATAACCATGCCTTGGGCAGGCCACAAATAGTGTTGTAACACACCTCATCCGCAGTCTGTATTCTAATTCGTCAATTGATAGTCACGCGGGATGCGTTCTTTCGTGCTGATCCACGTAAACGGCGTCATCAGGCATCATTTGTTTGAACTGTTGCCTGCCAGGCATCAGTTCCGAAAAATGATGCCCGCTGACGTCAAAAACGACATTGACGCGAACGCGGACCGGAATGTAAACAAAGATGTCGTCTGCGGCCGATCGAAACGATAGTCGAGAAATTTCTTGGTTTATCCTACTTTCTGAAGAAGAATTGAATGCTTTGGTTTCCAACAAGGACTCGATACGGACAAAAACTATAATCAAAGGTGAATTGAACGTTTTGCAGAAGTATTGCGATCCTTTTGGGCAAAACTTTTTCTTACTGAACGACATCATAGGCCTACATGCGACACGTTTTGTGTATAGTACGTTCTTATGCATGGCTACGGATGAGGTGTGTTACAAAACACATATTGACTGGCATGAGGGCAACAGCATACGTCTTTAACCCCTCGGGCCTGTGAGTCACCCCCAAAAACAGACTGTTTCCCTCGGCCTACGGCCTCGGGAAACAGTCTGTTTTTGGGGTGACTCACAGTCCCTCGGGGTACAGACGTATGCTGTTGCCCTCATGGCCAGTCAATATGTGTATAATGTTGCCGTCACTGTTATTATTTAAATATCGGGCCGCGAACGTGTGTAATGAAAAGCAGACGACATATCTGTGCATACCGCTGTTATGTGCACAGTGAATTTACGTACGCGCAGAGCGCTCGCGCAGGCACATGAATAAAATCTAATGTAGAGTACGCTGATGTCAATACTTATGCGGTATTCTCTTGCTGACGCCTCTCAAAATCTGATTAAAATCAGATGTAGAGTACACCGACGTCTATACTTTTGCGGTATTCTCTTCATGTCGTAGTCAGTGAGAGGCGACAGCAAGAGAATACCGCGTACGCGTAAGGGACTGGACAGAAATTACAGGGGGCGGTGTTTTTTGGGCATGGGTCACCATTTTTCGCGCGAGCATTTTTGAAGGGTCATAAAATTTTGTGCAAGCCTATGGGGAGGGTCATCTTTTTTCATGCATCAAAGCTAAACTTGCATGTGCACGTATTGAAGAATATTGAATACTGAAAAAAGGAAAAAATACCTTCTGGCACTTTCATTTTCTGCCGTTTCCATTTTTGGCTCGCCCTTCGGACGAAAGTATTAGGGTATATTAAACAATTTATCGATGATCCAAGCAGTGCCATTGAGGCAAAAGATTTAGGTTGTCATGATTTCTACTTACCAAGCTCCTCTGTTGTGCATAACTGTCCCCTATAATGACTAAAAGTTTCAACTTAGCCTTTCAATAACAATGTGGGAGATCTCTCATTTGATATCATTCTCCCATTGACAATACAGTGGGTAAATTGGGTATAAGTCTGCGTCAAATGTTCATGTTGCTGCCATGTACATTTTTATTTTTTAAGACTTGGACAGAATACAAACTATTTAGAATAGTGCATAGTGTAATCAATAACAACTGGAAGCTTCAGGTCAAACAACCTTTGATTAACAATGTGGGAGCGGATAACCTAAGCTTATGTGTTATTTGTAGTTTCCTCATAGCCTAATGAATCAACATTTCGGTGAAATCCCAAAACCAAATTTCTTGCACACACATCCACTTGCAACCACCTTAGTCTAATCACGTACATAAATACCAATAATCAAGCACACATACATACACAGATTAACCTAGTTTTGTATTTAAAAAAAAGTACTCATAGTTTCCTCATAGACTACAATGTATAGTGGAAAACATTTTGGTGAAATTCTAAAATCATATTTCTTGCATACACATGGACTTGTAACCACCGTAGTCTAATCAAGTACATTAATATCAAGCATACATAATTACACAGATTTACCGAGTTTTTTATTTAAAAAAATTATTCATAGTTTCCTCATAGACTACAATGTATAGTTTCCACTACAATGTATAGTGAATCAACATATTAGGCGAAATTTTCTTGTACACAAATGCACATGTAACCACCCTCTTCTGATCAAGTACAATTATGTCATTTATTCAGGATCCACATATGCAGAAATAGTGCATGTTTTAAATCGGGAAAAATATTTACAGTTTTGTCATAGCCTCCCATGTATAGTGGATCAACATTTTCAGTGAAATTCCAAAATCAAATTTCTTGCTCACATGTGCACTTGTAAACAACCCATGCTAATTAAGTACATTTATTTCAGTTATTAAACGTCTGTAGATGAACAGATATTGCTGTTTTTATACAGGAAAATACACGTTCATAGTTTTCTCATCGACTGCCATGTATAGCACTATTGATGGAATCTAAAAATTACATTTTTTGTACACACGTGAACTTTTTACCTGCCATTTCAAGCAAAGTACATTAACATGAATGATCACATACATATGATTTGATATTTTTTGGACAAAAACATTATATCAACCACATTTTGCCTTCCTTTTGGGAGGAGACTTCAAAAGTATAGCAAGTCAGAAGGGGGGACATGAACACATTGCGGGTTAGTTAGGGCGGTATTGAGTAACAGGGGAGGGTCACTTATTTTCATGAACGGATAAGGGGGAGGGTCACTAATTTTTATGCAAGACCTTTTGAAGCGTCACTATTTTTGATGCAGCGATGTTCCGAAAAACAGCGGCCACCCCCATCCCCCCTGTAATTTCTGTCCAGTCCCTAAGTAGACGTCGCCGTACTCTGCATCTGATTTTAATCAGATTGGTAGGCACTATGATCATTATATCTTGATCATTGAGCCAATTATTTTGTTGAATTTTTACACTCTTGAGAGGATTGGTCGACCTGAGAATATTATCAGAATGTTTCATTGTTTACTCATCTGTACAAATGAAGCGACAACACAAATTTGAACTGATTTGAGAGTATGGTCCAGAATCATACTCGCGCACGCGCACACTGCATCGCTGTTTAACCGAACACGTTTGTCATCGTTCTGTGTAATTCACTTTTCAGGGTTAAACGATTTCTTACACACAAAATTCAAATTTAAAATGCGGATTTATTTTTGATATGTTGGTTTAACAATAGGCCATAAACAATTGTATTGACTCGGGCCGGAGAAAAGTAAGAAATAAAATGCTCGGCTACGCCTCGCCCGTTAATTTTAACTCTCCCTTCGTCCACCATTCTTTCAATATCAAGTCCATCGGAGTAAACATACAGACGTTTAATTGTTTTACTGTAGTAGTGTGCTGATAGTCGGTACAAGGCTTTGAGTAATTAGGTACAGATTCACATATCTGTCCGTTGTACATAATCAATTTCTCATGCATGGCATGGCAATTTTATTTTCTGAATATCACAAACTATTCATGCTCTAATGACAGCCCCATATATGTAGCCATCGCATTGGTTCACCTGTAAAACGTCAAGTGCCAATTCATCCAAAAATGAATCAAAATATACAAAATGTTCTCAGACGTCCGACAACACTGTCACAACATCTGTCACATTAAGCAGACACGGAATTCGCATTCATTGTAAATTATGGTGGTTATTTTTGTCTTATAAATGTGACCGATATGATATTATGAATACATAATGACATTTTCAGTGGGACTATCATTTGACCCTGCATTACAATGACATTTAGCATAGTACGATCCATATTTACCAGGTATATTTTATTGCCCTACGACAAATACATATCATTCTGTGTCCTCTCTCTCTTGGTTGCCGAAAATAGATTGATTGTCAATAGAATGCTAACTGAAAGGTCACGTCGATTCAATAGCCTTGGCGGCAGTTACTCTCCACTAAAGCGACGTAACTCTTCTTGAGTTGACCTTTTACCTGTATTGATAAGGATGACATTTATACTTTCTCTGTTTCTGTACAGATACTCTGCACTACCTTTTTGACCTATGCTAGTTATCAAATTTACGTAAAATTTTTCTGTATTGCCTTCAGAGAGAGAGAGAGAGAGAGAGAGAGAGAGAGAGAGAGAGAGTGTGTAAATTCATTCAATATTTCAAAATTTCTTTCTCTGCTTGTTTCCTGCATTTATTTCTCTGAATTAATCTCTGAAATCCCTGAAATATATTCCTTGTAATTCCATCGATTGATGTCACTATGAGAAGGAATCTGTCAACAATATTTGTATATTCCCCCTTAAATAGGATGTCTAATCAAAGCAGTTCACATTGTAACTGCATCCGTTCGAGACTCACACATTATAATCTTGCATTTACTAAAAGCCAAATGTGACGGTGTATTGTTTGTCAGTGATCTATGTATTCGTTCATGTTATAACAATGATTTAAGTGCAATCAAGCAAAATGTCAATTTATAGCTTTTTAAGGCTTTGCGTCAGCAATGATATTTTGTTCGACACCTACCACTAGTTTATTACAAACACGATTGTAACTAATGTCGGTTTAATCTGCCAATGTGAGCTCATCTGCCTTTCTCTTTAAGCACTGCGCTTGTGTATGCTTTGTAATATTGCAACATTCAGCTATAGGGCACCCAACACGTTTGAGAAATTTGAAAAATATGAAGATCCAATTCTCCCAAATTAGCTCTGATCGTGTTTACACCGACCTGTCTTATCTTTAATTTAGATGAATTACAAGATACCAAAAGATAATCTTTTCTTTGGTTCTTTGCAAACCTGGCATCCACCTGTTTGACTTTTTGTTTTAAAAGAGCAAGGTTATAGGGAGACACTAACGGGAAAGAGTTTTTATTGGAATGTACTCTAGCCTGTAGAAAACGCTACCTCGACTTCTTTCATTACCCCTAAAATTCGGCGTAGATCTTTCAAAGCTTTGTATAAAATTTGTTATTCACATAATTCACAACATGTTGCTCTCGGTTTCTCCTACAAAACCTACAAAGACTGTCTTCAACGAATACTGACCTAACTATTAACACGCCACAGTTACACGTTCACACCATTCTTCCATATTCAGCATATTCACAAGTTTTGTCTTGGTGTTCCCTGCTGGTATAGACTACATGTGGTAAAGCCTGTCAGCAGTCAATGGCGGTTATTTTTTCTTCACTTCTGGATGACGATCAAAATAGACTGGTTCAAACAAAAGTTAGCGTCCTTCATGAGGTTGAATTGATCTTAACATTGTTCTAGTACATTTGAACTCGTTCTATTTTTCATCACATTTTATACAGCGAAATAATGACATGGGCACTCACAATATAACTATTAAAATTACTAGGACTGGACGTAGGCGGGCGTTTTCAATAAACCAGTGCCCTGATATTTGTAACAATGTACATGTATGCACATTCGAATATGTTTGCGGTTTTGTCGGCTGTTGAAATTAAATGCCGAAGGTTGACCTTTTCAATATCAATTTGTTTTTGCTCCTTTAAAGGGATAATAATTTTTAGCTAGAATTCAAGAACATGTTACTTTTTCCTCTGCTATTTCACCATACAGCACACATCTATCGTATTCTACCACACTATGTTGACCCACGATGACTAGCGACTCCTGTTGTTCTTGGTGTAAAGATGCAGATGCAGTAAAGAGAGGTTACGGATAAGGACACAGTTCTGAGTAACGAAAATACAATGACATAGCGGATAAATGTATGGGTAAATGAACGAAAGTGCATGGCAAGTAAATTGCAAAAAACAAACTCAATGTAAAGGAATTATATTACAAAGAATATTCTACAGGTAAAACATTGAAATTGACTGTCCACGATACTGTATTTTCCCGACGGCCATACAGTAAGTAGATAAATGCAACACAGTACTTGAGATATACCATGAGTCATAATGATTTGTACCATTGGAGATTCCACGGGGAAGTCTACCATGTCTCTCATGATAGGTTCATAGACTAGTTTTAAAAATTCTCAAAACGTACTTTTAAGCAGGCCATTCTTCTCTATTCCCATTTTAAATAATTTGGAAAATTATGCTTGATTGAGAGGGAAAATAGCATTTCTGTAAAATTTCCATAGATTGCGCCCTAAGCGATACATAATGTAATGTAAAGTGGGGAGACTAGTTGCACATGTTATATGAAATAAAATGATATTTTCAGATGAAATGACAAAGAAATTTACACGCTAACTTTTCTCTGAGAATGAGTCCTTCAGTTTATCATGATTTGCTTCCCAAAAGTACATGCAGAATATGTTACTTTAATGGTAATTTAACCATTATTTTGAAACTTTGACTCAAACATCTAAATGTAATTTTAATATTTATTATTAAACGATTTTCATATGTTTTTCGTTACTATTAATATTTAGAGAAGAAAAGATAAAAGAAAGCCAACCTTCATTGATACATATCAAACAGAATTGTGGGTAATTTATTGTGCTACATAAGATGCACGTCGTCGCACAGACAAGCTACAAATGTCTGTTGGTCTGTACACTTGACGAAAGAAAATTTTAATACTCAGAAAAAGAACACATAGGCCTACCTCGGATTGTGACACTTTCAGGGGACGATAGCCAGTTTTGAAAGAACAGCAAAAGCTGAAATCTGGACACCGTGCAGAGTGTACAACAGAGAAGTCTGTACACGCAATTGAGGGGAGAGGCAATTTGAATATTCAGCCCAACACCTGGCAACAAAAGGCAAACGCCTGATGCACAGTAAAGAATGCACACCTGTACTACTCTGAAAACATGAACAAAGGGAATTTGCACTCTCATCATGTGTATGAGGGAACAAAAATTACATCATTTTATATGTTAGCATGTGTAGAGAACCAAATTTTTTTTTCATACTAAATTGGGATCATTTTACCTGCCCAAGAAAACGCGTTCATACCTTGCTGAACTATGTCCGGGCAGACCCGGTTGATACTGTGCACAAAATAATCAAGTTTCCATTGTCTCATCTCATGCACTTCCTCCACCGTTGAGGGACTAATGCCTTATCACAAGATGTGTCAAGTAAATCTATGCAAATATATGACAAATTTATGAACATAGTAACTCATTAACAATGTACCAAGTTCTTACAACAGTACTTTGTTTGAACATATATCAAGGCAGATTACCTTGGTGTCTTTGGTTGCATGGCAAAACCTCTCCGGCATGAGAACAAGAAATACTATAACACTAATCCTTATTTCGAAACTCGACATCTATCGTTTCGCTAAACTCGCCTATGACAGCAGTTTGAAGGCAATATTCCTCTTGATTGCCAAACTACAATGAAATCCTACCCCTAGGCTAAAACTCCCATAAATTAAACCCTAATACAATATTGTTACGACCTTCACTATTCAAATGAATAAATTACATCTACAAAAAGAAAAAGGTATTTACCTGTATTTAATCAAATTGCTACAGAGATAATACCTCATTGTATGTTGTTCCGTTGTGTAGCGGGATTTGGTCATGGAGCTATATTGGCTCCCCAATCCAATCTACTGGTTTCGCTATACCTACACCATGGCGTTATTTCTCAATATAAATGCGGCAGACTAGAGTTTACTAAATTTTATTCATCTTTTTTGTTCAGTCAATACATTGATAACACCACTCAACCGTCCTTTCCTAAAACCAAAGGGAAAGTATCTGTGGACGCTTCTTCATGGCGGCTAGGCGACAGGCATAATGCCTATAACAAAGAACAACATTACAACTCTTACATTGTTTTACTTTGGCAAAAGCAATCATACTTCCTTTCGACGGTATAATCATCATAATGAACTTTTCATCAATGTCGCAATTTTTCGACGCTTTTTCTAAATGAAGGGGAAACATTTGTACCCGTCATTTGCTGACTTTAAGCTCACCAAAGTCCGAAAACTTCATCACAATAAGCGATGCGTCTGTTCGTCTTCTTCATGCCATCTCAAAGACGTCATGTTATGATAAACAAAAACGAACGCCCGACCCAGAACTTGACATTTTTTTCAAAACTCGCGCGAAGAATGTCCTTGGTACAAATCTAATTGTCAACTGTAATTTTTGGACAAACAGTACGACAATGATAACGGTGAGCTCAATGCCACTCATTGAATAAAATCTACCCTTTTAATTTATTTATCACCGAAAAATACTTTATATATTCCTGATTGATTTGCACTAAGTCTTATTTCTGCATCGTTTGGAGCAATATTTCCGGCATTCAATTTCTGATTATATATTTTATGGGTATATTCACATATTTGTAAATAGCCAAATTTAGAGTAACATAAACGATTAGTTTGAAAACTAGGAATGAAATATAATAATCATGGTTTTTAGGAGACTTTTTATGCAGACAGAGAAACTTTGAAGCCCATAGATGCGATCTGTGTAAAAAAATTTTGCATTGTTTTCAAGAACAAAGACAAAAAACCAGAGCGCTTGATGGGGAGTGCATGAGAATTTGGTATACCCTCTTGTCCGGCAATTTTAAAACAAAATAATTGTCGCCCTTACGTGCAATCTTAGAAAGACAAATGTTTTGTTTTCGAAGAAAAAAACGGAAACAAGCGTTATAGTTACTTATGTTGTAAATCCAAATATTCATTAAGTAAATGAATCACGATACTTCAAGGTAAACTAACAGTCCTGACCATAAATATTCATAGTACAGTTTTACTGAAATTCAGTAAAAGAAAATTCAGTTCTGGCAAGTTTTCAAAACAACGCACAGTTTTAATTGTGTACGTCACAAGTAAAAGATGAAGAGTAACAGTTGGATAGTGACTCTGATATGGTAAAACATACTTCTAGTTTTGGCTCCTATAATGTGCATTCAGTTCTTAGTAAATCGCATGGTAGGAAAGTTAGCACAGCTGATTCGTTTTTCGTCAGATCATTGGCTTGGTTGATCGTTATCACAACAACAATAAAATGTAGAATTTCAATTCAGTGATGCTTCGTCATTAGCAGCGGAAAAAGTTATAAACAAATCCCATTTGCCATACCTTTCCCTTATGCAACTTAATGCCATACCTTTCCCTTATTTCAACTTAATGCCATACCTTTCCCTTATTCAACTTACTGCCATACTTTTCCCTTATTTCAACTTACTGCCATACCTTTCCCTTATTTCAACTTAATGCCATACCTTTCCCTTATTCAACTTACTGCCATACTTTTCCCTTATTTCAACTTACTGCCATACCTTTCCCTTATGTTAACTAACTGCCATACCTTTCCCTTATTTCAACTTAATGCCATACCTTTCCCTTATTTCAACTTAATGCCATACCTTTCCCTTATTTCAACTTACTGCCACAGGACAAAATGCGCATTTAAAAGTTTTGGAAGGGGGTCGTTGACCACTCGCCTATTTTCTGTCTCCAACTGTTCGAAATAAACATAGCCAGGCTAAAATTCACAATAATATATCGTCGATTATGAAAAGACTGGCTTAATCCTAGCCAGATGTATATTACACATATGATATTGATAAAGCTGTCTTTGTTTAGCTTAAATCATCCACTGCGTATTTTCACCGCGTGATATCTTATGATAATTTGTTATGTCGTTATCAATTTCGTGTGTTTAGTGATATTTCTCCGAAATTCAAGCCAGCTAATGTGCCACAACAGCCGTTAAATTTGACCGACTGCAAGTTTCTGATGAAAAACTCAAGTGATGATGATTTAGTGATGTAAGGTATAAAAGTACCGGAAGAAAAGACAAATGTCAATATATACTAGGATGGTGGAATCAAATAAAAGACTTCTTCCACGGAAGATAAGACTCGTACAGTGGCCGCTGTAGTCTGGATTCCATATCACATTGTATCTGATACGAAGTCATATTTAGTTCATTTAGTTCAGTTCATATCTAGGGTGGGAAACAACATATGATTCGTACTATTGTTTTCACTGAACAATAAGAGGCACAGTGTAAAATTCATTAGTAATGGTAACTGTGAAAAATGAGGATATTCATAACAACATCATATCACTTCAAAGAAGATGAGATGAAATTAATAGCAATTTGTTACAAAGATGGTTATTGTGACAAGCCACTTCAGTATCTCTTCAAAGTGGACCAAACTGTTATCAGGAACAGCAGTATGCTTCTGACCCACTTTTCATGATAATAATCGGGTGGCGATTTCAATGTTTACAGATAAGATACAGTCATTCGGCTGATTTCATATTCATTTGTGTTATGCCAACATTTCCACTCTCCGTACGTTATTTTCTGATAGTTGTGACAGTTTCAAGCGACAATGGAGATTACCTGTACGACTTTGCTTGCTTGTTATGCCATTCTTTCTGGTCTCCTTTTAAACCAAGTCCACACCCAGCGTAAGTGTTTACCTTAGTATTGATTTCATATGTTGAGAGAGAGAGAGAGAGAGAGAGAGAGAGAGAGAGAGAGAGAGAGAGAGAGAGAGAGATTTATACGTCTATGGCAAGACCAACGACGGTAGAGACAAAAGTATCAATTTTATGGTTCTCCGTTAAAAGACGACCTTAACCGATGACAATTACTGATTTTAAATTGTCTGAGGTTTTAAAGATTGGCACTTTGTCTATAATTAATTAGTACAAGTGAAGCAAGATACGAATCAGATCTATCAGAATTCTTGCCTCTACTACCAGCGTCACTGCCTGAAAACGTCGTTTCCGTTTGATCCAATCATCTCACTGCAGAGTCACTGAATATAATTATTGAAGTGCATAACTTTTGATTTTTAAGTTAAAAACGTTATGGTAGGATTTCTGCCCTTATCTTTGTTTCTCAGCCGCATCTGAATGGTATCAACAAGGCCGGCAAAGCATTGAGAGAGCACTGGAGCTGGAAGATTTTAATTTAAACGTTGCAAAAAACGCGATTCTGTTTCTCGGGGATGGCATGGGTGTGGCAACTTTAGCTAGTGCTCGGATTAAAAAAGGTCAAGATTTAGGATCAACGGGCGAAGAACATCAATTAGAGTTCGAAAAGTTTCCCCATTTAGCTCTGTCAAAGGTAAGAAATTAGTGCGCATGCTCTGTGTAAAGACTTTCAACAACGATTACTAATGCTTTCAGTGAAACGTCTGAGAATTAAGGCTATGAAAATGGGACTGATGTGAATTTTATGTATTTGACAGTTTGCTTACCTTGCTCTTTTCAATTGGAATATCCGATTGTTTTATAGGGGCAGGGTTTGTGTAATGAGATATTTATCAAGCCGATAGAGACCAGTATCTTTATCACAGAATCTGTCCTATTGGCAAATTTAAATCACTTTTAAAGCTCCGTAAGCTGTATCTTTTGGCTATTTTTTTCAGAACTTTTGTTTCAGGGTTTCCCCACCTTCTGCATTGAATCCCTCAACTGTAATTTAATGCCAAGTATTTAACATATCAACACAACCTATATGAGTATAATCTACATTGTTATTGTTGAAAATTGTATTCAAGTCCGGACTAGAATTCATTTTGTAAACAATAAACAATGATCAGTACACACATATAAGCTGTGTTGACAAAAAGAATACTCGCAATTTCAACATGACAAACGGATTAGGGTATTCTGCTTCTGTATATCAACTACCGTGTCCCTTTAAAAGTATATCTTTACATGATTTTAGTAAACTAAAAAATCGCGAAAGACAATATATCTGCTAGCATCTTAAGGTTGGACAATTAACTGTTAAGCTAATATGCGTCTCCAAACAGAAGATTTGAAATTGTTTGACCAAACATTACTCGAGAAAGTTTAAATCATTCCTTTCATAAGCAAGGAAAACATATTGAGTAACAGAGCAGAGTCTTCCATTACAGAAGCGAATTACTTGAAAATAACGATATTGGAAATGCAAACTCTTTGTTAATCCTGTACAGAAAAACTAACTTGTATAGAGACGGTGAAAAAATTCATTTACTTATCAGTCTCCAATACCATAAAATCAGTAGACCAGCACATTATTGTAAAAACTGCGCGTCCAAAAATGTCCCCAAGGCGATCCGTAAAGTGATTAAAATGTTACATCAAACTATTGGATTTGTTTGAAAACCTGTAGAACATGTCTGGGTCCTCATGCTATATGCTGACATTGAATCATCAATTGTTCAAACAGAGAATGGTTACTTAATAATGTTTATCTATACCACCATTGGGATACAGGGCATTTTAGTCAATCGAATTCAGTTTACCCATCACTGACTCAGAGTCAAATTTGGTTTTGGTATGACAAAAACATATCTTTAATATTAGTATTGTCGTAGTTCTGTTCGAAAATTATGGCGCAATTGTGCCCGCTCCCTCTTCTCGCATAAAGAAGGTGAAAATTACACGTTTGAAGTAATTTTGAACGATATGATTTTCAGATCGGCCATCATACATCTCATAAGTACCCGCTCGTTGTGGTTTGACGCCCATTAATTCCTCAGACCCCACACACCTACAGTTTCATGAACTAAGCCATGTTATCCAATTTGAATTGCAGACATACAACACCAATTATCAGGTGTCAGATTCAGCTGGTACAGCCACTGCATTTCTGGCCGGAGCAAAAACCAAACGAGGAGTTGTTGGTCAAGACGACAGAGCCATCAGGGGAGACTGCGCTGCAAGCTCAGGGTCAGATATACCGTCAATTTTAGAAATCGCTCAACAACATGGTGAGTTTAGTCTAGATTTGTTTATCAATAAAAAAACTTTGTTGTTTTCGATGCCCACGTCAATATTTATGAACCCAATTGAGTGAGAGCACTGAAACGTTTTTACCAGGATGTCCTAACAGCGAACTGCAACGTCAACAGCGAACCCTCATTAGACTCACGAAGTTCGAACTATTCGACTTCAATCTAACTGTCCGGAGTACTTGCTTGCTGTATAAACTCATTAACAATTTGTACCTTTCCAACTGTACACTTCACACATAGCGTGTGATACTCATCTGACAAATTTGAACAGGTTCTGTAAACAATAATATCTGTGCACAAATGTAAACATACAAAACGTATTTACTATTCTAAATAATCACAATGATATCACATCGATGCACTGATGTCTCCTTTCATCGATAGTCATATTCCTTGGCAGTTATAGATGTATATGTAACACTATATTTCAGGCAAGTCAGTTGGTATTGTCACAACTACGAGGGTCACCCATGCAACGCCCGCTGCAGCCTATGCTCACATACCAGACAGGGATTGGGAAGCTGATTCAGACATACCATCGGGCGAACAAGGCAAAGGATGTACTGATATTGCCTTACAGATGGTTGAAAATCATGGAATACAGGTATAGCTATGTTACAGATATCATGGAATACAGGTATAGCTATGTTACAGATATCATGGAATACAGGTATAGCTATGTTACAGATATCACGGAGAATGCATCGATCTGCCTGACACTCACTGATTGTACTATTGACAAAAGTTATCCACCCCGATTCCATCCATCTTGCTGCATATCCGCCGAACACTCAATCCATTCATCCACCAACTTCTCCATCCTGCTATGAAAAAAATTTCGGTAGGGAATGTTTGCCTTATGATATCATGTTTAACCAGATATGAACTGAAAATGCTCACGTGTTTCAGTATATATTGAAGTTATGTGTAAATTTGAACCTTTGCCACATGTTTGTGACTTCATTGAAATTATTATGATCAACATAATGAACAATAATCACCGCCGATTAATTCTAAAAGGTCATGAAGTATACAAATATGTAATTAGCAGAAATAAAAATATTAAAGTTATTTGACTGCTCTTATTGTATCATCACTATATATATAGCAAGTGTAATTACCGTTGGCCAAATCCTTCAAGCCATATATGCCGAGCTGTGAAAGCTCATTAGATATGCAAATTATAAATTAGCTGACATGAAAATGTGAAATGACTTTCGATATTGTTTTTACCTAGTACCTGGTATAATCATCAATGTACATAGCATATTTTGCGAACTTTGATCAAGTAATCCGATATATATCCCTAATAAGCAAAGTTCATCAAATATGTAAATGAGGAATTGGCTTAAGTAAAACTGCTTAATGATTGTCAATAATGTTGTATCTGCAATATGTGTAGCAAATTTTGTCAACTTTGGTCCAGTCAATTCAGATATATATCTCTAATAAGGAAAGATCATTAAATACGCAAATTAGGAATTGGCTGAAGAGAAAATGCTAAATGACTTTCAATAATATTGTATTATAGTGTCTTTAATGTACATGGCAAGTTTCATCAATTTTGATCAAGTCAATTCAGATAAATATCCCTAATTATGAAAATTCATTTAATATTCAAATTAGGTTTTGACTGAAGTAAAATGTCTTTTGACTTTCAATAATGTTATATCACAGTATCTTTGATGTATATAGCAAGTTTCAACAACTACAATCAAGTTAATTCAGATATATATCCCTGATTGGGAAAGTTCATTAAATATGCAAATTCGGAATTGGCTGAAGTAAAAATGCTTAATGACTTTCAAAAATGTTGTATTATAGTGGCTTCAATACATGTAGCAAGTTTCATCAACATTGGTCCAGTCATTTCAAATATATATCCCTAATTAACAAAGTTCATGAAATATGCAAATTAGGAATTGGCTGAAGTCAACACGCTTAACGACTTTCAATAATGTTAAATCATAGTATCTTTAATATACATACCAAGTTTGGTTAATTTTGATCGAGTCAAATCAGACATATATCCCTAGTTAGGAAAGTTCATTAAATATGCAAATTAGCATTTATCTTTCATGTCACACCTTAATGGTTCCCACTGCTGATATATCTTGGTGTGATCAACATTTGTAGCAAATCTCATCAAATTGTGTTTAGTTGTTTTTCATGTATATCCGTTTTTTTCTAAAATCATTAATTATGCAAATGAGCAAAAAGTATGCAAGCCAAACCCACCAAAAACTAATCAGTTCTTGCCATTTGCTAACTGAATATATGTACCAGATTTGATTCTGATCTGATAAGCCGTTTTTGAGATATCGGACCAACAGACAGACAGACAGACAGACAGACAGACAGACAGACAGACAGACAGACAGACAGACAGACATCGCTGCGACATATGCTCACGTGTGTAAACACGTGAGCAAAAAAACAGAGAAAAGCTAACACAAGCAATAATGCACAGTCATTAACATCACAGTAACCACAGTCCCTCTGTCCACCAGTCCGGAAACGCCTCTTGTGAAAGGTGTCAATCACCTAGACCACACAGCCAAACCGCAACACGAGCCGCAGTCACGTGATACCAGTACATCGCTAATTGGGTTTGACCTCTGTGTCCAGACCTCTGTGTCCTGTATGCTTTTCTTGAATTTTCACTGTTTTTGGCACTATAAAGTGTTCTCTGCATCTATCTACGACACCAAGATAGAAATAACCATATCCTGAAACTGCTGTGTGTTTTTTGTGATCCTTCTCCCATCATAAATGATGATAGTGAGTGATAATTTCTGGAGTTGATCACTTCGAGTGTGTTGACAAAGCACAGGCAATGGCTGGAATCACACCGGAAAATTTGTCATCCCTTTCTCTATCAATGCTACAAGTCAGTGCCCCCAACTATGATTTAAATATGTTTTCTGTGTTATATTCTGTGGAATCATGTCTGTGAACTGAGTAGAATAGGAAAGACAACTACAGAAATACGTGCTGATTTGAAGATGTCACTGGTTTGCGTATATGCATGGTACTCTGCCCGACCACCTTGCTCTTGCTCCAAATATTTCTTTTCGATCGTAAGATAAACAGTATCATGTGAAGATTCATAGTGAAAAATATCTTTAAGAGAGTAGAAACTGTGGTTTTATCACAGGGGACTCGTGCTTGTTGTTTATTTGTGTATGTTTGTTTGTTTGTGTGTATGTGTTTGTGTTTGTTATTTTAATAAAATAACAGCGAAAAGCTGTTTTGTTAATATTTGTCAATAAAGAGCAGTTTATTTATTTGTTTGTTTGTTTATATATTTGTTTGTTTGTTTGTTTGTTGATACGTATTTCCGATGGTTAGGGTTAGGGTTAGGCTTAAGTTAGGGTTAGGGTTAGGGTTAGGCTTAAGTTAGGGTTAGGGTTAGGGTTAGACTTATTCACTCCCTCTATATATTGAGACTCAATATATAGAGGGAGTGAATAAGTCTAACCCTAACCCTAACCCTAACTTAAGCCTAACCCTAACCCTAACCCTAACCCTAACTTAAGCCTAACCCTAACCCTAACCATCGGAAATACGTATCAACAAACAAACAAATATATAAACAAACAAACAAATAAATAAACTGCTCTTTATTGACAAATATTAACAAAACAGCTTTTCGCTGTTATTTTATTAAAAATAACAAATAAACAAACACAAACACATACACACAAACAAACAGACACAAATAAACAACAAGTACGAGTCCCCTGTGGTTTTATTTGAATCTTTGACTTGTAAGAGACAGTATGCCTTGTAATATTGAAGCCTACCTTCCAGGCATATTTAAAACCCCCTGTTTCGACAATACGGCACTGACTGACGAACGACGATGCCAGCTGTCATCATCACTCTATACCGAGACACACTAAGGCATGGGAGAAGCTTGAGCGATGGCTAATGTGAGCTTGTCTTCTACGAAATAAATGCCATGCAGTGCCAATGAACTCTGAAAGTCTCATGCAGTCAATACTTCGAAGATTACGATTACCTCTGAGCAAAGCTAAAGGAGTAATCCCATTGGCGAAGGAGAAACCAGTCCTCTTTGGTATAACAACTAAATTGTAATACTGGTATTACGCTACTTTTTGCCCAGTGTTTCCATTTTCCCACGTACTATGTCGAGGTTTCAAGTACTTACGAGGTTTTCAGTACTTCCTTTGGTGGTTGGGTCAACCACCAAAGTAAGTACTGATGATGGTTATCAACAGTAGAGGGGCCACGCATGCGCTTCGTTCCAAACTCCACGAACAATAACATTATGAGAAATAAACTTTGAAAGGTTTTACATCATGCCCGATTGTAAACTATTTGTGGTTCAGCTCCGACAGATCGTCTTGAAATTATTCTAGCACAATTTTTTTCAACCCATCAATGCATCACAGGGTCTATTTTCTTCTTTATTAATCTGCATCATTTTCCCTTTTGCGAAAACACAATATGTTACTAAGAAACAACGGAAACGTGACGATAATTAGTGCTAATCATTTTCAATGTTTAGGTGGTCATGGGCGGGGGAAGACAAAAATTTATGTTAAACACCCAACGTGATCCAGAAGCTGGAATTTTACCTCAATTCGGCGATCGCCAGGATGGACGTGATTTGATAAAAGAATGGGTTGACGGAAAACCAGAAGGAAGCGCGGTCTACGTTTGGAATGAGGACGATTTTGAGAACGTAGACCCAACAAAGACTGACTATCTTCTGGGTAAGCGCTAGAAAATGATTTGTGAATCACTAAAATATCGCTAACTTATTATTTCTAAAAGACAATTTTCTAAAGATAATTTTGAATCTTTTTTCTTCCTGTGAAATCATTGTTTCTAATCTAACTGACCGACATATGATTCTCAAAATACTATGTTTATCGTCAATGATATTCTTTAACTTTAGAAGAGAAAAAACCTAAACATTTTAAAATTTGTGGCGAAAAAGACAGTGACTTTCCAAGAGAGCAACGTTGAGTTTGCGACGGAGGCAACAAATGTGGGGTAAATGTATTACTGAGTCAAGCCTCGACTTCAGTTTATTGCAATTGCAGTCCTTCCGAAACACGTGTAAGGGGCTTTATCATAAAATATAATTTGTGAACGTGAAGATCATTAACAATAACATTGCGTATTTTCCAATCTTTGATAGATTAATTATGATATAATGACATTGACATTGTCGATTTATTGATAAGAATGACGTGTTATTGGGAGAGAATATATCACAGTATTATTTTTATACCAGGGTTATTTGATCGAAGTCACATGACTTTCGAAGATAATCGAGGAAATGACAACGCTGGTGAACCTCATATTGCAAACATGACCAGGAAAGCCATTGAAATCCTGTCAAAAAACGTCAATGGATTCTTCTTACTTGTAGAAGGTATGAAATCCGATGACCATTGAATAACATGAGTGACACTGATGTCTGTTGCATCCTTAGTAACAACAAATAACGAGACATAAATGAACTAACTACGTTTTGCATTGACCCTTCTTGCGCTGTTGTGTGATTTATTAAACATCAAACACCGTATCCAAGCGACGAAATCGTAAAATTGACATTAAGTTTAAAGCTTTTCTTTATTTTTCTTTTAACGCGACCGTTTAGGTAAAAAGTATTGATATTAATCTTTACTTCAATTTTCCTTACGCAGGTACCTCTGTCCTATGAGATATATCTTAAAATTTGGTTTAACAAATTTCTGAAAAACCATCTCATCTTAAGATATTCCTTGCAAACGTTGAAGTCAGTTTGATGATTTTTAAAAATATGTTTATGCAACCTGGCATTTGATTGCAGGGGGTCGCATTGACCACGCACACCACGCTAACACGGCGTACAGTGCAGTCTACGATACCATCGCATTTGACGAGGCCGTGAAGATGGCCAAGGATATGACGTCATCATCCGAGACACTGATTGTGGTAACGGCAGATCACAGTCATACAAATACTTTCAGTGGTTATCCAAACCGAGGAAATCCAATATTGGGTAAGATCACTGTCAGCAAGGTTTCAGCCATATTTCTCTTCTATAGACAATCTATTCTGCTTAGTATATAATTATAGACAAAAATCAGACTATGGCAACATTTGCACAATGAGAAGGTGTACCCATTGCAACATGAAGTTTTAAAAGAATATGTGATTTTGTTATCATCCAGTTGCAACCATTCTATCCTATCATCTCTTAATCTGAGTCATTTGCCGTTCATTTGCTTGACAAGTTCTTTCTTCTGTTAAATACACGGTAGAATGAACTGTTGAATACACGGTAGAATGAACTGTTAATCGGCTGGTAAAGCAATAAACCCAAAATGATGATTTGATTAAAATACTGTAATGTAAGTCTATTGTTTGGTTGCTTTTCGCTAGCGCACAGAGGTGTGTTTTTGAATTTCCATTGACGGTAACAGACCATACCGATGATGCATGCTTCGCAATCAAGTTTATTTCAAAAAGAGAGATATTGACTGCCTGTTGTTGTCAAATTTGATACAATAATATCTCGCCCGTAGATATAATTTTGAAAAAAAATTTCAATAAATTTGTTTTATTGTCACTGTTTATCCGATATTGTCACAGTGTACTCCTTACATTGACATTGCTCCAGGTAAAAATGACAGAGGAGTTGGTAGTGATGGGTTACCATACACAACCGTAATGTACTCAGATGGACCAGGTGGCGTTACAGTAACGCAAAGCTATCAAAATAATGGATTGCGACCTAATATCACCGACACAGATACTGGTAAGTTGAGAATTTCAAAATAGAAGAGAAAGCAAGTTGAATCGTTTTTGTCCGCCAAAAGAAACTGAATTGGACACTAATTGTAATTACTATAAGTTGATGTGTTATCGCTCTTTTCTTCGTTGAGTGCAAAAATTATAACTTTAAACTTTTAGCTTTTGTAGCATAACCAGTTTATTAGTCTAAGCCATATCCTGTATCAGAATATGTATTAACAAAAGATATATTTTTTAATTTGAAGATTTTAAAATTGCAGATAACAGTCATAACAACGAGTAACATGTACACAACCCATGTATTTTCATACACAGAGCAAGTTATATATGTATCACAAGCGTTAGTATCCAGGGCTTCGGCTAGTCATGCGGGCGAAGATGTCACCATTTTTGCTGATGGACCAATGGCTCATTTATTCCATGGTGTTCACGAACAGAGTTACATACCCCATGTCATGCAGTATGCTTCATGTATCGGAGATTATTCAACGCCATGTCGCGCAGTGACAAGAGATTCGCGTGCTTTTATAAAGGGGAAAATCCAACGTTATGATTGGTAGTTTACAATGAACATGACTTCATTAATTACTATGCATTGTCACGCAGCAATGTAACTTATAATGAAAATTACAATATAGTACTAAATAAAATCTTTCCTGTCAAAGGCGTAATATAGTATGATGAAATAAGATATCAAATTGTCGTTACATAAACAATTTGGAATGTATGTAAGTATGTATGTATGTATGTATGTATGTATGTATGTATGTATGTATGTATGTATGTATGTATGTATGTATGTATGTATGTATGATGTATAAATATATAAATAACATGTCACGTTTTCTGTCAGTGGATTGTATGCGGATATTACTTTTCTTACTTCATTTTTCTTGATTTACATCAGACAAAATACATGGTATACGATGTTTAATTGGCTCAATGACTTTGTACGATAATAGAGTTGAACGTGACTATTCAGTTTCAAACATTTGGAATCATTAAACTGATACCATGTAGCGATTTACAAATAGTAACGAAAGTTTATTAAATATGAATAACGGCAATGCTCTTCCGGATTCAAATTACCTGCTACACATGGGGTACCAATGCATTTAATCTGTCAACATACAAGCTGTGACTTTTCTAAAACCTATAAACCAATAATCATCTAAATTCTGTCAATCCCCCTTAATATATTGCCATATATTGCTATGCCAGTGCAATTTTTGCTGTCTTGTATCGTGGTGTTACCCATCTTCTCGCCAACTTCTTCACTTCAGAATTTTAGAAAACCACTTAGATGCTACCGTAATCGTCGAATGTTGTATTTGTTGAAGAATATCTCCATTTGAAAGGAAAACCAAAAGGTCAACTTGGCGATTAAAATGGAACCTCTTAGTAAACTATCATAAGTTTTGCACAGCCACACTGGGTTGTAACAATGCGTTTTTAATTTTCAAAAATTTGGTGAAAATTGTATGTATCAATGCTTGGGCCAAACGTGTACTTTGTTCAGCAATAGTTCGAGCGAACTTTCTTTCAAGCATGATGCCAATGTTGATTCATATATTTCATACCACTCCAGGTCATGTGACCTAGTGTTCTTGCCATCCATTTATCCCTGAAAACATGACTGCCACCTATTGTTCTTATGCAAATTAGTAATCAGTCATACTTTTACTCATATGTAAATAAGTAATCACCACACTTTATGAAAGAAAATAATTATCATATCAATAAAAGTGTAGTGATTACTCATTTAAATATGAAAAAAAGTATGAACGATTACTAATTTGCATGAGAACAATAGGTCCAGTTGAGATGCCTAAAGCATTCACACACATTCAATAACACAATAAAGACTATTTTTCAACTGATATGTTATAACATCACATTTTATAATTCAATTTTAACTTCTTTGAACCATGCTTAATATAAGCAACACAATTTGTTGATGAAGATCTGTCTATTTTTAAAATCGGTGTCTTCTTGGGTTGGACCAATCCCGTCTGATTTGTTATGTTGTTTTGTAGCAACTTAAGAAACTGGTTTACTTACAGCTTCCTCTATTTAACACTAGATGAAAGTGGTAGTAATGAATTCGACACATGCTTTTGTAGTGCGGTAGACAGACGTTTGAGGCAAGTAAACCGTCATCTGATTTGTGACCTGTTTGTTCTTTGACAAGCTGCTCATCGAATCCCTGATGATACAGAGATGTTGCCGCGTTTACCTGAAATTATCAAACACAAAACATATGTCACAAATAGCATGGAAATAAGTACAGCCTTTTTATTACGTCTATGGGATAATGGAAAGAAATTCTGTAATATTACCGCACACACAACAAAATATTTTGATCAATGAATCTAATTTTATAACTTTACAGAATTCGTTTTATGATTGTATAAATATCTTAGTAAAAGAATAAATTACCTTGCCAGAATGTCCAGTGTGATGGCCTTCTATCTAAGCCATCTTACACATTTGCTTCATTTAAAAACGCATACTTTCTGGGAGGAGAACTTGATTACCTCTTGGCAAGTGTCGTCGATAGTACGGTACTGTCGGCGGTATCATCGCCAAGTACTTTTTTATATGTTGAACTACACATCGTGGAATTGATGCACTCAGTAGTAGAGGCTGCTCTTATAGAGCAGTTTGCCCGTGTAAAGTCCACTTTAGTTGTTTTTACATGGCCGTCCATGGAACTCTACGAAGTCTCTGGTGTCATCAGATCAGACAAGTTGACAAGGTCCATCTTGACCAGTCAAAAACACCAAAATGGCAATGAAGCCTGATGCATCCACGAGGCAATCACATGCATGTACAGATTGAATTCCTTCTCGCTAGTCAATAGCCAATAAGATAGAATAAGGCAAGCCATTTTATTTAACCAATCACGTTAAAACAGTTTCTTTCTACACATGTGCATTATACCACTCTATAGCCCTTATTCAAATGCAGATTTGCAGTTGACCAGAGCCCTTGTCCTACTTGTCTGGGATATATCCATTCCCCCAAACTCGCATGTCAGGTGCATAATGACCTCTGTGAACCTTTCGACGTACAATGGGTCACCCCATTCCATTGTGAGTGTTTAAATCAAAAGTAGACGATTTAATTTTCCTATTTTAGAGAAGATTGGCCTGTTTTTCGTGGTATAAGTCCTTAATCGCACCTCGTAGGTGAGCTGTTACAATTGTAATCACCACGTGCGATTAACTATACTTATATTTTGCAGTTGAACTTTCTTCGCGGAGGGCATAAAATTACTTTAAGTCATGTGATTGGAATAACTTAATTGATACTCCAATTTATTGATAGGTCACTTTTGTAGCTTGGCCACGACTGTAGCACAATCCAAGACAGAGGCATTTTGACACATAGATTAAGCTATCGGAGAACATGTACTACACCAGGGTATGTAAAAGAAGCCAGCGGCCGGACCTTTGACGTCAAAGCTGACGCTTGTAAGCCCACACAGTTAATATTATTTGAAAACAATCGACATTCAATCAAGCTCTGTATGAATTTAGGAGGTTTTGCTCTCAACTCCTAATGGTGATATTTCATTTTCATACAGAAAGATTCTAAGCTTAAGTTTGTAGGATTATTTGTGGAATATCTCGGGGAAATGAATTCCATAATTTTTGGTCGACTCATTGAAATGCACAAAGTCCATATAAAGACAGACGTATCCGTGAATTGTTCATATTGAATAGATTTCGAAATTACGTACTGGACGAACAATGGGGAAAATAATCTCGATGTCGTGTGTTTTCAAGATATGAAAGTGTATTGGTGTTTGTGTAACATTGATGAATTTCAGAATGTCAAATCTGGGTTCAACTTGGCATTCCAGACACTCAACCTCATGAAGACCGAACCGCTGTGATTTGACAGTCGTATATCTTGTAATAGTACAAGGTAGACATGGATGCCTTATATAATTTTCTTTCACAATCACTTCCTTCCTGAGAAACTGTAACACTTTTATATTCTGGTAGCCGATGTAGCATTGTAGAGTGGTTGCGTAGGACGTTCTCTGCTCTCTTTATTAGAGTTCGATTTCAAAGATAGACGATCTAGGTATATTCAAATCCTAAATGTGAATGATAAGTCAGTGTCCATGCAAGTAGACACAGCAGCTGACTAGAATATCATGTCTGAAACAGAGTATGACAATAATTTCCGTCAAATCCCTTTCTATAAATCCTCACTTAAATTGAAAAGCTAAATTGGAGATCCAATGGCCGTATCAGGAGAATAATTTGGTCGCCCTTCAGTGTCTATGGTCCGAATCGCATTAAGTTATGAGGGTCATAGTATCGGCTTGCCACTGTTACAGTAGACAAGCAGAGTAAACAACGCTTTTCGGTAGAAGCTGGTTGAAAATTAAATTGATGTAAGATTTTTCTTGTATAACCGAAATAAGAGGCAAAGAAAGTTCCAGGACTGGTGATTGTTTGAGCAGTAAAACGAAATTAAAATTGATTCAATTCATCTTTAGTACAGTAATGCATTTTCTGACAGCTACGATGGTATGCATGGACACAGAATTCATATTCGTATCAACAAAGAAGATACAAATCCTGTTTTTCACAAACCTCGTAGAATTCCATAAACCTGTCCTTCAAATACATATTCATATATTAGAGAAACAAAATTGTATACCAAATTGCTTTTAGTGTATGAACATTTATTATCGAGTGACACCCATTTCAACAATAATTTGAGGAACAAAAAAGTTAATCTTTAAAAGTTTTATAAGCGTGATATTATCAGCATAATTTGTCTTACAATGCCAGTCAATACTACACATATGAAGTAAAGCAAGAGCGAATATCAGATGCCAAAGTACGAATATTGAGCATAGAAGGGCGCGTCTTCATATCACTATTCTACTGTGCTAGCTTTCTCCTTTACCATGGCATTGATTGGTGTAATTCTATTGGTTGCTTAGCAGTGTTCTGTGTATTGACCAATGCAAGCAGCGTACTGCATCACGTGGAAGATGTAGTGCTGTTCATGTTGTCCGTGTACTAAATGTGCCATTGGACCCTCAGCATAAATAGCGACGTCTTCACCTCCGTGGGTCTCTGAACTCAATGGTACCAAAGCTTGGTTAACGTAGCTTGGGTCGTCTAGAATATTAAATCAATAAAATTGTGGCAATTTTTTAAAGTAATATTCATTTGTGTAGAGCACTAATGCATTGTGTAGAGCATTCGGACTAATGATAATTGCTGTTTGTAGAGTTTGGTTAGTTGCGTGTGTGTGTGCATGTGTGTGGGGGATACGCAGATAATGGCGGCTCCTTTTTTTGCTCCATGGGCAGATGTAAGTGATATTGTCCGAATTGTAAGGCCTAAGTAAGGCATGGTGGAATTTATGTATGTAGGTGCATAGCCACTTTTTATTGTTGAGGTGTTTGCAGAATATATACATAGATGGAACTGCTAAAAACTACATCGTATTTTTATCAGACAATCACTGGATGCAAAAGATAATCAAACTGATAATACTAACCTGTCTCAACATCTGTGATATTTGGTCGAATCCCTTCACTGTTATAACTGTTATAAACGTCCGAACCACCCGGTCCATTTGCGTAAATAATGGTTGTATAAGGTAAATTGTCACCTCCATTTTGTGAATCAACTTTACCTGATATTCAGTTTGAAAAATATTGAAAAAAGATTAGGAAAATCCATTTATATTCTTACAGAGAGAGAGAGAGAGAGAGAGAGAGAGAGAGAGAGAGAGAGAGAGAGAGAGAGAGAGAGAGAGAGAGAGAGAGAGAGAGAGAGAGAGAGAGAGAGAGAGGATTTCTCGAATCGTAACATTCCGTTGCTTTTTGTATAAAAAAGCTTGTACAAGTGAATGTCGGGCTAGGTTTTGTACAGAAATGTTAAAATTGTAAAGCAATTAGCGTCAATGCATTGCTTATGTTATTGGAGGGATTGTGTGTAAATGATAAAGAGAATTTTAGTCTCATTGTTATCTTACCGAGAATGGGATTTCCTCGAGTTGGATTTCCAGTGATAGTGTTTACATGACTGTGATCGGCAGTGACCACAATAAATGTGTCTGAGCTCGAAGTCATATTTTTGGCCATTTGAACGGCCTCGTCAAAGGCTATGACGTCATGGAGAGATTTATGTGCTAAGTTACCGTGATGTGCATGATCAATACGACCTCCTATGATAGAAAGGGAAAAAAATGGCAAAATGAACACTAGATGTAGCATTTAGATTTCCGACCGTTTACTATCGTAGATACACCATAGCATAAGATATGCTATCAATTGCATTATTCCAACCAGCGCGCTACGACGCCAATTCATAGACCAAATCACATTGAGTCTATTACGTGCAATATTTGACGGTTATATTACAATGGGCTCTGGTCTTTGGCGAATGTATCAGTAATGTAAATATCTATCAGAATACATACCGTAAGGTGCGTATTTTAACCCTAACTTTCTGTAAGTCGGAGATTGAGAGGAATCATATAACGTACGTCAGGACCAAAACCTTAGAAGGGTAAGCGAGCAACCATATTTTCCATATCTTTTTCACCCTTTGGTGATAAATTAATCTCAGTTTCAACGAAACAGTTTTCGATATTCTTCTCTGCAGGAACTGACCATCGGTTGTTGAAGGAAAATGTCGTATTTTCCCCGCTACAACTTTGAATGCTTTATTATCATTGTACCATCGAGAGGGCGCTGACAGTTGCTTTGACGACGTCAAGCATGTCACTAGTATGTACATAAGCATGTTTAGGACGCCATCCTGATCTTTTCAAATACAACTAACTATGAGTCAGCTCTAGGCGTAGAGAAGGAAGGAGATAGAAATTAACCATCATATCGTTTCCAACTGATGAATCCGAAACCATCATATCGTTTCCAACTGATGAATCTGAAACCATCATATCGTTTCCAACTGATGAATCCGAAACCATCATATCGTTTCCAACTGATGAATCCGAAACCATTATGTCTTGTCCAACTGATGAATCCAAAAATTACCTTCAACAAGCAGGAAAAATCCTTTTGGATTTTTCGACAGAATTTCAATTGCTTTCTTGGTCATTTCTGCAATGTGTGGTTCTCCAGCAATGTCTTGAGGGCGATCAACTTCGTAATTCATGTGACTGTGTTCAAATAGACCTGAAATTAAACCAAACTACATTCATGAAGTATGATGATGCTCTGGTGAGAAAGATACAGTACACAAACAATGACTTGTCCTTACATGAATTGACGATAACGATGATGATTAATGTCAGGCACAAGTTCTATTTCATGTTGAGGTGAAAAAATTGAAGATAAACTATTGTAAAATCACAATTTGATAGCTCGAATGTATACTTTCGCATTTTCATAAATAGCAATGCAAATCATTTTTTAATTTTCCTGCCTTAAAGGGGGCATATCACATACCGTGCAAATAAGTGTATCACGGTATGTATTGACTCACAGAGGGAACAGATCGATTGAATAACTCACTACTGGGGAGGAAGATACCAAGAAAACAAACGCCATCATACACATAGTGAGCATTCCTTAAAAGCAAGAGGAGAGTGTGAATCTGTCGACAATCCTGCCATAAATAGTTAAAAGTATATTGGACATATTTACAAGGTAATAGGTTTCCACTTATAGCCTTACAACCTAAAACGAATATTGTATTATGTCACTATGTTAGTCATGCAAATGCGTCGTTCTGATTGAACGAGAGCAAAGTGTTCCATCAGTGATAAAACGTCTCCTGCATTGAAAGAAAGTTATCGACTGCTCGTGTGGTGCGTTCTTATCCCTGGCAGTTGCATCAAGTATTTTGTAAATTTGCATATTCTTTTGTGTGTTCTATACAGCGCACTGTGACGTATATGTGGTGTGTTTCTAAAAATATTTTTAATAATAATAATAATAATAATAATAATAATAACAATAATAAATCGATTAAATTGCGTCTTCAAGGGAAGTTCGTCATGGGTCAACTAGGGTACTCCCAGCAAAGGACATATTATGGGACAAAAATACTGAAAAGCTAACACATCATTTGCACTTATTTAAAGGAAATATTGTCAACTAGTAATAGTATTAGTACATTGGTGGTGACGAAATGGCAGGAACAACGTTAAGCATTAAAAACTACATGCACTAAATTGCACTGTACTGGATGTGAATTCGGCTTTTCAGAATGCCATTCTAACACCTGCCATCTTAGAAATTCTTACGAGTCACGATCACGATTTCACATTCAACTGATTCAATTAGAAAGCCAGTGAACACTAAGCTTACGCAGTAACTATTATGATCGGTTGTGGTTTGGCATGTGTGATTACCATTTCATAGCAGACTTTTGAAAAATGAAATTTCTCAAAATATGGTGATTACTGCATACTTTATTACCCCATTGTTATGTGACAAAATATTACTAAATATAAGATGGGGAATTCAGTGAAACATGGAAGCTACTGTGTCTTCAATTGTATTTGTAACTATTAGATTTCATGTTTTCGTTCTCTTTATGAGCTCAAGTAATATGATGTCATCTTTTTCTACCTGTACAAGCGTACTGAAATATCCAGTATTCAAGTGCCTGTTTATAAATATGGCTCGTATTTGCATATGAGTAATGTTTTTGTTGTTATTGACAGTGTCAATAAGAATGCCGGCAATACAACTCTTATATTGTCAAGCAAAATATCAATTATTTCAATATCGTTCGAAAGTAGAGCAATAAAATGCCAATAAGTTGATACATAGAATACAAATACCTATATACGTAACTTTACGTACATAAATATAATCATATCTAATGTTGCGTTTCTTAGTCGTTATTGTAGTCAAAACATGAGATGAGTTCATTTATTGTATTTTAAACCCACTCTCATCAGCTGTATGTTACATCTACAGAAAATGATGAATGAAGTTCGTGTATGTCTACTCATTTTCAGTATTAACTCATTTGTTATAATCTGTAAGGACTACATGTATGTGGCCTATCAACAGTTCTGTGTTATGACCCACTTAACCTTTTAAAAAAGAAAACTAACGCTCCTGTAAATTTTCAATCTCATGGAAGTTGAAATGAAGGCCCTTAAGTTACCGTGTAAGTCAACTTAAATCAACGACGTACCAAGGAGATAGTCAGTTTTCACTGGATCGACTTTAGAAAATCCATCACTGTTCCAAACATACTCAGCTTCATATTGCTGTTTACTGCTGAGCCATTCATCGATCAAATCCCTTCCATCGCGACGTCTTCCAGAAGACCCACTCTCCGGGTCGGATTGACTGGTGGTCCTGAAATTTCGTCTTCCACCTCCGAGAATAACCTAACCAAAGATGCAAAGATATAATAAAAGAGAATTGTTGTACACTCTACTTTCCGAAGATACCGTGTCAGAAAGTCGTTACAGCTGCATGGAAACGTAGTCATAGTACGTGACGTAAGAGAGCGTTGATGTGGATGAATACACGGAACACAGCAGAATGAAATGTACGAAAAGCGGACGGGTACTTTGACACGATTGTTCTGAATCCGACGAGTATACGAGGCAGCGTCGAGCTAGAACACACACAATATCGTCAAAATAATTAAAACCATTTCAAGACTGGTCCATAACGGACAGTCAGATGAATGGCAAATGTGTGTATCCTTTGACTGCAAACACCAACATTTGCCAGCTGACCTCGTTAGCATATCTTTAGAACGGTTGACAAAAGCACAAAAGCGCGTGCAACGAAATTACCGTACGTATCAGTACGGTCACTTCGTTGCACGCGCTTTTGCGCATAAAATATTTTTAAGTGAATAATATAAACAGAGATTTGAAATCATCAGAGATTGAGATATGGATACAAAATGCAAAAACTGACCTGTATTCCTGTGTTCTCCACCATTTGCAAAGCAATATCTTTACATTCTTGATGTCCAACTGGTACGTCAGCGTCATTTTCCCAACTTCTGTTGGGAGAATGGGCGTAAGATGCTGCAGGAGTAGCGTGGGTAACTCGTGTCGTTGTCACTATGCCAACAGATTTGCCTGATTAAGGAAACATTTGTGTATATAATTATGGTTTATATGGTGTCAATATCTGAACTATACCATGCAGTTTATAATGGCGTGTTAATATCTGAACCATACCAGTTTATAATAGCGTGTTAATATCTGAACCATACCAGTTTATAATAGCGTGTTAATATCTGAACCATACCAGTTTATAATAGCGTGTTAATATCTGAACCATACCAGTTATTGGTGTCGATATCTGGCCACAATTTTTAAGATTCATGGAGAAATCCGTACAGGCAATTACTTGATGTTCAACCATATTTCTGTATATATACTCGCCAAATATCTTTCACGTCATTTCTTGTTGTGTCGGTATTGTGTTGTAAAACTTTCACAAAACAGATTTAGATCCTATGCATGCTGTTTTCCCCTGTCATGGCTTAACATTTAGAACCAGCTTACCGACATTTTGAGCGCTTTCTAGAATGGACTCTACATCGTTACCGAAACTGGTATCGCACTCTCCTCTGATAGCCCCGTCGTCTAATCCTATGACACCATATTTGGTTTTAGCTCCACACAAAAACGCGGTAGCTGTGCCTGCAGAGTCTGGTACCTGGCGATCTGTGTTGTAAGTCTGCCATCAAACAAATGAAAAAATGACACAATAATCCAAGTTGCAATGAAGCTGCATCTCTTAAAAGGATTAGACGAGCAATTAAATGACGGAACGTCGTGACGAATAATAACCAATATGTAGGAAAATTGTTACTGGTTCGTAGTTTGATCAAGAACTGTCTGTACAATTTTCATGTATATTTTATATGTATAATTCGAAATATTGTTCTAAGGACTGTTCTAGTTTGTCGTGATTTGACCTTGACTTGTCTGCCACGTGTATTTACATATCACGTTATTTTTTGTCTTGCTTTGTATATATTAAAACATTAAATAATTCGAATAATAAGATCATAGAGAGAGAGAGAGAGAGAGAGAGAGAGAGAGAGAGAGAGAGAGAGAGAGAGAGAGAGAGAGAGAGAGAGAGAATTTAAGAACTCGGTTAATGTGACGGTTCGAAAAGCTTTGAAAAAGCAATCCGACCTTTGCCAATCCAACATGTGGAAATTGTTCGAAATTTAAGAGATGTTCTTCTCCAGTGTCACCAGCTAGTTGACCTTTTAAAATGCGGGCCGACGTGACAGTCGGAACGCCCATACCATCTCCCAAGAAAATGATGATATTGTTGGCGACATTCTTGTTTAAATCTTCCAATAGCCTTGCATTTGCTATGCTTTCTTGTGCCTGCTGGTACCAGTCTTCAGCAGCTTGTATTCAAGCGCAAAACAAAAAAATAATCCCTGTTAAAGTCCATCGAATAAAATGTCTGGCCTCTTTTCTTTGGGATTATACAACTAAATCTATGGTGTGAAAGATATAACATATTGTTCAAACTGATCTGCGATATAACTTCAACACTCTCACTCTATCTGTACCCCGTAGTCTTCAGTCAAGACATTGTAGACACTTCAAAGATAGTTTGACCTTTTTTATCCCTTATCAGGGGTTTCATTAAGTTTTGGAGTAGGGGGCCAGAATGGAAAAGTAGCGGCTTGCAGCTGCCATGACGACAAAGCGGTCGTCGTTGGGGAGGGTCCGGGAGGGGGTGTTCCCCCTGAAACCCTGAAAAATGGGCTAAAATTCACATTTTACAGCTCGCAGTCACTTGAATTTCTAGTATTTTCAGGAAAATTGTCAGCAGTGTTCCAGGGCAATTTGTTTTCATATCATAAAAGTCATTTTCCTGAGAGATTAGGCCTAAATATGATAATTCATAATTTAAAATGATAAAATGTGGTCATGTTGACGATATTTTGAACAAATAAAACTGACGTCTTTAGAGCCTCTATGCTTTTAGGAAGTAAACTATAATAATTCACAATTATTAATGATATAAATTTGATACGTAGATGATATCATACTGTGTTACATCTAGACATGGCGATAGGGGATTCCTCCTCTGTTGAAATGTTGGCATCCCCAATTTATTTGTCTAGGGGGACAACACCCCCCCCCCCAATGAAATGGTGCCAGTCACACCTTAGGGGTACAAGTAGAACACATGAACTGGTGAAATGCCCCCGAAATTTTCTGATAAAGGAGGGAAATCCCCCATGTTGATGCCATCTTGGATGAAACACTCACATTTTAAGCACAGTACCATGATGTTTGGTATGAAAATCTGCAGATTAAGAACTTTTATACCACTTGGGAGGTAAAAAGGATAATTTATATAACAATAATGTTAAAAACTGACAATCATTACCATATTTCGCAAATAGAATCAAAGACCCTCAAGGTTATTTGACTAAATGGGTAAGCTTATGCAAAGTAAGAACCTTGATATAGGATATGAAAATTTGTACGTTCAGAAAGTCACATTTGGATTTAACCTGACAACCGTTTTTGAAGTGAATTTAGAGGTTTGATCGTATTTTAACCACTCTGGGCGACATTCTTATTGGCTTCGATTGACCGAAAAGCAGTACATATCATACGTCCAGCTGGTTAAACTCCTTCATACATTACGCCTACCGACGTGCAACGCACATCGGCTTACTAAAATTCGAACTGTAATCGGAAGTTTTTTCGTGACAAAAAAATCAGGTCATTGCCTTCGAAAACAGTTTAAATCCACGTAATTATCGTTCTCTTGTTTCTTGGTCCACTTCAAAACCGAGGATCGTACAGCGACGCCTGGCCTTGCGATCGCTTCCGTCTTCATTTGTTCATCGACCATTTTGAGTCGAGCTAACGACGGCCGACAGGTGTAGTATGCCCGTTTTCATTGGCGTATATAAAGGTCACCACATAGGAATCAGAAATTCAGGTAGCCAATAGAATCGTCCGTTGCAATTCCGATTTTTATTTCGGCAGTATACGCAAGACCGTGCTCCATCGTGGTACAAGGCGATCGTAGTAGTCGCTCGTTTCTAAATTTTGTTTAACATTAAAGCCGTTGAAAAGTTTGATTACACAGCTTGTGAAACCTGTGCGTATCATTTCAGAAGGTAAACAATATTTTAGCTTTGAAAGAGTTCAAATTTCCGAAAAAGTAGCCGGCGAAATCGTGAGAGTAACCCGTCAATTTCGCCGGCTGCCGGCTCTTAATGAAACCCCTGACTTATACAGGCATGAAAATGCCAAGGGCACCGTGTAATCGAATTTTGATTCCAACCTTTCATGTGAACACAGCAAGCATTACCCGCAGCCATAACCTTATCATACTAGTTTAAATTAATACTTTTCTATAGTATATACACTACGTGTACATTTGTATAATAAAACTCCCATGCCCAGGGTTGCGTGTAGGTTTACTTAAATGGATAGGGTATATCAATAAATATTTCACATGATTTGAAAGTTTTTAAAGTTCCTGTCAGCTCAAGCAGTTGGAAACGTGCCTACGGTTTGAACATCGTATCCAAGGGTACAGCAACGCTCCATACTAGACTACCATAATTTACAAAAGAAACTTTGGTCTCTGTCACTGACCATAACTAGCAATCATAAAAACTAAGCTTTTCTCAATAGTAAAGGAAAATGAGTTAAAGGCAGAATTCACTAAAAAAAAGATGACGTCATCATAAATCCAGGTTTCGCATTGTATTCAACAAGAACTTTACATTGAGAAAATAAAGTCACAAGTTTAAGACAGGTTTGTTGACAAAAGAATTATAGGCATAGGAGTATTGGTATAGCATTATCTGAGGAGTTGCATCAGCAATAGCAAGAATTTGGAAAAAAATATTATATTTTTGGACAGAACTTTGCAGAATGTCAATCTGCGACCAATGAATTTGGATAATATACCGCATTTCATGAGAACAAAACATATTTGAAAGACAACTGTAAAGAATTGAATGATTATATCAATGGTGACCCATTTGGTCGCCTATTATTGATTTAAAGTAAATCGAGCTACATTCGATATTTTTTAACTTATCAGTTCCAGCTGCCAAGCTTTCCGTTTTTCACATCTGTACAGTAACCTGACCTCGTTCTAGTTTTGTTTATAGCGAAGAAAACTTGTATAAAACCGCCAAGGTACATCATTAAGTCTCCTCGTAACTTACGACAGAGTCTGCTACTCTAAATTCACCTACAGGAAGGGTTTTGCCAAATCGTGTGATTTCGTACTTCATGTATCGAAGAAGTTTTTGTACTGAAAACAGAAGAAATAAGTTTCAATGCTTTTCTCAAAGATTTCTCAAAAGTATAAAACGGTGTCAAAGGTGTCAAAGATTATATGTTATTCACTGATGTGTAATACAGTCTCATCTTTCGATATTGTTTTTCAAGAAAGCACAGATCGAAGAAATCATACTGTCTGTCCGGATTATTACATGCCCTTCTTTGCTTAGTCGTAAGTTTCTCTTAGGAACTCGTTAATTGCCACGGCAATTAAAACTGAGGGTAAAACTGATGACACTAGTATAATACGTTTTTTTAAAGCATTTTCAAACTTACGGAATGTTAGTTACAAAAGTCAACTTGTTTACTGCATGCAAACTGGACACAAGCTAGGCAAATGGGAGGTATGGGTGACATTAATATTAAACACTTCGCATTAAGATAGAAATGTAAAGCAAATAAAAGCGTTAGTCTAAGGCATCAGGGACTGATACCTGTATTTGCATCTCAGTAATGTGGTTTACTATACAATACACAAGGTTATAGAGTGATTATCTTGTTATCACTATACTGTTTCATACTGTCGTTTTCTACGCGAGCTACGTAACGATTTTCATAGAGGCAGAATGTGTCTCTATATAATCTGACAATGTCGGTAGTGATCATACGAGGACACATGGAAACTCTACTTTGCAAGGAACGATTATCAAAGTATTGTAGTAAGATTGGTTAAAAGTACTTACGTTGACAACGGCCTAAACTGAATACGAGAAGAGCTGAGTAAAAGACCAACAGTAAAGAAGACAGTATCATGGTGTTACAATTGCGATGATTCCTTGCCATCTAAAATATTTAATTTTAAGACAGCATAACATGAGCTATCTATCAATAATCACAGCTGTCATTGATTGCTCTGATGAAAAACGACATTTCAATGATAACTGAATGCTATAAGTTCTCTGATAACCCAACCCTATGCTTTTTCTCCCCATCAATCATATGATTAGTAGAGATATTGTCATGAGGTAAACTTTAAATAGATAAAACATATGTATATACATGCATAAGTCCATGGCAGTTACATAGGATTTTGTATGCTTCTGTTAACACCTCTACCCTTTATTAGTGAATGTATACACTTTATTTGAATGTTGTATTTGTAAGAAACCACAAATCCAGAGATATAGTTTGAAAATTGAACCTCGAGTATGCAGTGATGATTTTCTTAAGTTTCCGGGTATAAATATTTGTGATCTCCTTAAATTTAATAAACTCAACATTCTGCGAAACATTTTTTTTTCTTAAATACTGTTTCATTTACATTTCTTCAATATCCCGCAAGGATACCAAGACAATATATATTTGACTAGTCAAATGTGAAATTTCCAGTGAGATAGCGCCCCAATCGTTGCACATTCACTAACGTTCAGGGACTGAAATTACCAGGAGCAGCAGAGATTACATAATTAATGGCATCGCATTAAAGGTCGCGAACAAAAAATAAAATATATAATATTTTTAAGAGATCAAGGCTGCGTTCACAAATTACGATTAGGGCGGGGGGGGGGGCTGGAGGAATCGCGATTGAAATTTTCTTTTTTTTTCAGATCCCCCTCAATACCCTAAAAAAATTCAAATCCCCCCTCTATATGATCACAATTTTTCAAGTCCCCTCTCCCAGCTATCACAAGCCCGTATATCAGTAAAGATTGTTCACGCAGAAAAAATAAACACGTATCGCGCCGTTCCGCTCGCAGATGTTCAACACTACCAGTTATTAGTAGTTTGTAAAGTCATATTCCTAAGGCAAGTTCGTAAATTGATTCATTTGTAAACGTATCAGTGAACTTTTTGGATTTATCAGTCAAAGCCAACTTGAGTTAATCTAAGTCTGGCCAGGTCAAATGCTCCTGATGAAGAGCACACAAAATGACGATCATGAGAGAGTAGGCAAATCGTGAATTCTGGCTAATTGTCATATTGTAAAAAACTGAGCAGTGACCTACCAAATTTTGTTTCAAAAGTACAAGACATATATGAATTAGATGCTACTCAAAATTGACAATACTGGAAGGTTAAAATATTCCATCAAATAAATGTTTTAATCTCTGAAATTTTTGGTGTAATAATGGCAAATTTGGTTAAAAAAATAAATAATTCCATTCAGTCACATATTTTTTCATTTAGTCTTTACTGTTCAAAGTTTTACTTTTGTATTATTTTATGATGAGAATGTGAAACTTTATAAAATCAAGCATGGTGACTCAATCTTATTCCTTTAATATTTGATTATTCACATATGCCAGAATTCAAGAATCCCCAATAACTTTTAAAATTTCCTGGTCTTCCATGTGTTGCTCTCTGGCCTGATCTTGTGTACAAGTATGTTTCACTGTCATGAGCATTATTTGACCCAAACTCTTCTTCAACTACCATGTACATCAGAGTCAGAGCTATCTCTATCACTGCTCTGGTATGCAGTGACAGTGACACTGCAGTAGTAGGGCGGTACCTGATAGTGACACTGCCCGTAGGGAGTAGCAGCTTCTGCCCTGTTACTCGGCTGAAGTCTGGTTTTTTTACGACAAATCATACATGTTTAGACTTTTTCGAGATAAAAGTCATGAAATGTGACAAAATGGTTCTAGATTTTGTTAAACGGTTACAAACATTACAACAGTTGGATGAGATAAAAATGGTATTCATCTTTCATTGAATTACTCACAAAATTGGAAAACGTAAAACGTAAAAGGGAACCAAAATTTTTTCAAGTCCCCCCTACAGGCAAACCAAAATTGTCAAGTCCCCCTCTACTACCCCCAAAATCTTCGAATCCCCCCGAATTCCTCCAGCCCCCCCTTTTTTGTGAACGCAGCCTTAAAGTATAGGTATCGATAAATGTAGGTGAATGGTCTATTGTCAGTTATGGTAAACCCTTTCAAAACGTTGCTGTGACTTGCCTCATACAAGGACAGAGAACAGAGGTGTTCTGGTAATAATGTGCCAGGGCGAGCCAGGAATGTTTTCAAGGCAGGAAAAGAATGAGGACAATGTTGCATCAACAACATGGCGCGGCGGGTCTTACATTTTGCACAGAGCGGACAACTTGGAGGGAAATTAGTTGAACGTGAGCAGTAAGATTTATTTGTTTATTAGGGGGGGGGGGAGTTGTCCAGGGGAAAGCAATATCATGTGGCCAGGGAGGGTGGTAAGGAGCTTCTCTAATAGGGAGAGGGCCAGTAGAAAGTTTTCCTTGTGTGAATTTGGAAAAAACTGAATGCAAAACTCAATGCATTCGTTTGATAAGACCATTTTTCACCGTGCGACAGAGACGAAGTCTTTAAAAGGATGATAAAACGAGTTGTGATTGGTTTGTATTATTTTTCAAAACGAATCAGCTTTACCTGTTCAAAGATTCCTTCGTCAAAAAAGCTAGTGAATATTTTCATGTCCATTATTATCTTTGTGATCTCGACTAGTCGAGTTTGTAACTCTCGATTCTTGTGTGATACCTGCCGTGGTCTGGCATCACACTTTGTGTTTTTACAAAAGGAAAGGCTTAATGCTTTAATTCGCTACGGCCAATTTCTGTGGACAGTAATATCAAGCTGAACCTGACACAAATTACAACCTTTTAATTATACGATAATGAATTATAAGGATATTTCATTGTTGTAGAAGTCTCTCTTATATTTAATGCCGTAATGAGACATATTCTTTTATAAAACAGAAGCTAGAGTGTATCAGTTGTGTCATCAATATCGTCCCCGGGATTAGGAGACGGGTGGGGTGAACGGAGTCTTTCAAAATAGTTTAAGAGGGTCTACTAAAATGACACACATGTAATGGAGTTTAAAAAAAACTTATGTGGTGAAATTGTCTCTTTTGCAATTCTAACAATGCATGGCGTGACATCGGTTTAATATAGTGAGAATTTGCCCCGAGTTTTTATAGAATTAATGGACTTCATGTCAATGCGTGGGGACAAGCAACATGACGCGATAACTTGTTTTCACATCGACTTATAACTATCATTTCAAGTCTGCATTACCGTCACGTGACATTTTCAAAAGCAATTGCAAGATAATCATGCTTCAGCTATATGTATGCATTTTAAGTCAAGCCAAATTCTAATATAACTATATCATAATCGCCGGCATGCTCAGCAAGGCTAGATTTTCAAAAGGGGATATTTATGGCTAACATGGCAGCATTTAATGTGGTAGTTTGGCCATCAAAGCACACAGTAATAACTCAGTATTTCATTCATGATGCTACTGTCCTCTGGATAAAACAATATCACAATTATCGATGGATCATGATCGTTGATTCTCAAAACAAATAAAGGTCATTTTTCATGGGGAAATGTCCGTAACACCTTTCCGTTTTTAAATTTCTCACTAGCCATATTTTTCATAAGGATCTTAGAGATTTAAAATGATTCACAGGCACGAAAATAAATGCAGAGTGGAAAACACTTCCACAATATTTACTGAGAGTTCAATTTCTTCATCGATCAAAGAATTTTGGTTTCGTAAAAGACTTCATGAATTTTGTACAAGATATCAACTTTCACATTTCCTATGTTTCATCTAACAATCTTACAGGTTTTGATTGCAGTCTTCATAACTGCCAAAATTAATAGATTAAATATAAAGTAAAAGATACACAAAAACTAAAACATGTAATTTTTTTACATTTCTTATAGGAAATCTACAAGAAATTACACATCATGTAAGAATTTCATTACATTTTTATATTAAGATCTTGTGAGAAGAAATTGTGGGTCAAGGAACAATGTAGGTTACTCTTTTCAACATTATCCAAAATACAATCGCAGTATGGTAAACTTCCAAACTTAACAAAGTCATTCGATGGGGTTGGTGACCATAAAATCACATTAATGACATTCATTATGGAATTTTATTCAAGAAGCCCCGGCTACAAACAAACAAAGGATCATGAAGAGCTGCCTGTTGGTGTCGCTTCATGCGTTGCTCGTGTTGGGATTTCCAGCTCTCAGAGCAATATTGATGACTTCGTATAATCACAGAGAAACATACACAGAGTCGCAACGCTTGCATGCCCTTTGTTCCATGGTCGTCTCGGTAGACTATTGGCTTTTCATATTAAAATGAGCTTCAAAGGTGTTAAACTTTTTGGAGGCTTTGTTTGTGGTTGATAATTACACGAGATTAT
Organism: Ptychodera flava; assembly: GCF_041260155.1. NCBI lineage: Eukaryota > Metazoa > Hemichordata > Enteropneusta > Ptychoderidae > Ptychodera > Ptychodera flava. The sequence continues at coordinate 34,804,241 of NC_091948.1, read as the reverse complement.
GCGAAAAATACGACGAGATGGCATCGTACTGCCAGTCGCGTAGCAACCATAGTTACTTTGTGAGCTCTCAGGCCAGAAACACTGCTTCACGCCAATCAAAACATAACACGCCAGCAGTTTCATAAACATGACCTTCCTTGACGCAGGTGTAAAAGACGGTATGACTGACCGTAAACCATTGAGTAAAATCAGACAGTATCGATAAAAGACTTTCAAATTTGGTTCAAACACACTCATTATATATTCATAAAAATATGAGAGGAATTTTTAAAACGGTAAAACTCACTTTCCTGAAGCTCAAAACACTCCCGTTTTCGCCAGCACGTCAATTCTGCTCAGCACCACACCACAACAACAACACAAACTTTGCCGAACATACTTTCGCTTAACAATTGGCGAAAATCCGAAAATTACCGAAGGATGCATGGTCGGCACTCTTCGGAAAAGAGAGGCGAGAGCAACCTGAGGCGAGGCGAACATGGAGGGGGTTACGTAACCGCTTCACGCCTTAAACAATACCCGTTCCTCTGTGGTAAATATTTCTGCTTCGTGTCCCGTTGAAATGTTGTCATGATAATGGGAAGATTAGGCGTACAGATTCTAGCCCAAATCGTTATAAATATATTGAGCTAAAATACATTATTTTGCGTTTCTCTTTAGTATGCATACAAGCATTATCATCCTGTACGTGAAATTATCGCCCTCTCTCAGTCGGCCTCAGCTCACGAAGATGTGACAAATCATTACATTTTAGAACGCGCGAGCGCCCCCTCTTGGTGACTTGTTGGATCTCTTTCTTCACTGTACTATCAAATACCCACAAGCCGCCTTGGCTTAAATTAAGGTTCTATAACCTCTTCTATTTTACATAATTTTAGCTCATATTTTACCTGAAAAGTATCATCGGATAATGGTTATTGAGGTACATCCTGAAAACTAAGATGATTGTCAAGCTTCAGGCAATGGTACAGTTCCTACAGAATGATGTGCACTCTTTGGGAGTAGCTATAACATTTACATGTCAATATCCTTTGTTATATCCATTTTAAAAAACAGTATAGTATTGGCAAAACAGGTGCGGCACTTCCCCAAATTCTCATCACACTATCACGAATGACTCGACACAAAACCACATGTAACTTCCACAAAAGTGTTATCTCATACTTCAAACAGACATAACCATGAGTCGATATGTTGCCAGAAATTTATCAAAAGTGTCATTTAAAGTCAAGAAGACCAAACGCCACTTAGTATATTATGTAGGAGTGTGTGGTTTTTGGTCAGCCATTTTCTCTTATTTACTTTCAGCACAACTGCATTAACTGTTACAAAAACACGCGAATTTTAATTTAAGCCCCTTCACCATATCTTATACAGGATCTACGACTTTTACAGAAAGATAATTGATCAGACAAACCCTGCTCTTCTGTAAAGACGGTAAGGAAACATTCGACCCAGTGTTCAGATGGCGGGACTGTGATTAAACATTTTCTTTTGCTAATGTAAATGATCTGCAGTACCGTAGCTTGCGGTGGCGAGGGGAGGCAGCATCATCAGAGCGAGCAGTTTTCTCGAATTGTCTTAGTTTAGTAAGAGCAGACTCCAACTGTGATGCATCTTCAAAGTAAGCGTCGATTGCTGCAGCAATCCCACCCTCAAGAAATTATCAAGCTCTTTATCTAATTCAAGACGAAACTGCTGATCGTCAAATACTTTCCGTATTTAGTTCTTCCAAAGAATACAGTCACTGTGGATGCATTCGGAACACAGGATCTCACAAATGATGGTCAGTCGGTGGAAAATAAATCGTAAAAAGAATTTTATCCTTAAAAAGCACATCAGAGTGTTGATGAGATTCCAAGCTCCGACGACGCTATATATCTGATTACAATATCTTCAGAGAGATACGGTGATCACTCAAAAACCTGTTTTTCACCAATATATATATATATGCATATATTCAAAAACAAAATCTGCATTTTTGTCCGTAAATATCGTAGTACAATGAACAAGATGTAAACAGCTGCAGATCGAGAGCATCTACGGAATTACTGCATGCAGGTGACCTCATGTCGTATGACTTTTTCTTTGATATGATACAAATGATATGCTTATCCTGTCTGTGCCCTTACAAATTAAGTAATTGCAGGCAATTTAATGGATGTAATGTAAATTGCATGCAAATATATGTATATTATCCAACTTCATTAAATGTTAAATACATTACCGCAGAAAGACGGCTCTGCTCTGACACTGGTGATTTTACACTTTCTACCAAGGATTTCCTCATTGTTCTTGTGATACCCGACCTTCGTGATGTACATTTTGGAGACAGTAGTGCTTTAATGTAAAATCATCTCATACTCATGGCAAAAGTGATATATCTATGCCATGGAAATGAAAAGTCGGGAACAACCATTTTCCACCATATTTGCTTTTGTTGAAATACAACTGTCGTCTCGAATACGAATTTGCGATCGAGAGGGATAAACTTTAGAGACACATCGTTGTAAATGACGCAAAATAGTAGCGACTATTGCTAATAATTTGGATTTTCACTGTTCACATAATTCAAACAAAAAATGCAGCCTTTTATTTATATTACCATAAACCTTATGTAAAGAAAAGCAGCCATAAATAGTAAGCAAGAAGAAAGAATAAACGAGGACCTAGCCTAAACTACGCTGTCGAGATTAATGAACAGTTGCTTCTATGAATTTCTGTATACAAAGAATATTTGAGAGACTTGATGAATCGATTTCATTGATTCGTATGTCATCTCAAGTACTGTGTCGTCTTCAACTAGAATTGCAATAGTTACTCTTTGGTGTCGCTCCAGTCAATGATTTGTTTCGTGTACTCCGAGTCAAACGAAGACATCTATCAAAATAGCTGATTGAAAGGCGAAAAAAAATACGTCACATTGACAATTTCACATGTTCTTGTACAATCATTTTGACGTCGAACCGAGTACAGAGATTTTGTTGTTAGTTCATTTGAAATAAACATGGGAGATTACACAAACATCCAAACGGCGAATGAAACAACATGTCGATATTCACCAACCATTATGTTGCAGAATAAATCACTAGTACTATTTTATTTAGACAAATATTTTCATGTCGTTCTGTGCGAATGGCATATTCCTAATATTGGTTGCAGTAAAACTTTGACAGTACGATAACAATTAAATTTCAAACTATTATTGAAAATGTCAGACCAACGTTTCGGGAAGATTAGTATATCAAAATTATAATGTAAGAAATGTTTTCCTTGATTGGAACCACATCTAACTCGATAGAAACTCTAGATATTTACTTCGGAAATTTGTTTGGTGTCATCACTCCTCTCAAGGCTCTAGCTCACGTTTAACCCTATGCTATAAGGGTCATAATTTGTCTTTTGCTTTAGCAATCACAAAAGACTGCAGTTAAAGCTTGTGACACATGTCAGCTAGTGTTCTCTCTAATACAGAAGATCCCTTACATCAAATATATTCCTCAGCTAGGAAATTCGAGGAAATAAATGAACAGAAAAAACATTATGCACACGAAGACAACAAATATCAGAGATGCAGTGAGACAGAACCCGCCAAAGGAGCCAAATTGGAAAGTAAAGAGGGCAATTTTCCGCCACAATCATTTGATTGCCGTCAATGGAGCCTTTCTCTAAAGTAACCGCTGGTAAACCAATATACATTTACAAATCTAATTTACCTTCAGCAAAATTGATTTGAAAACGCACAAAGAAAATATAAGTAAATGGCAAATCACGTTTCCTCGAGGCCACTTAACGTACTGGGGATTTGAATATTTTGATGGCTGGTTTAGTCGCAAGATTTCGAACCATTTTCTCGACAGATCTTTGATCTTCCGCCTGACTTGGAAAATGGTTTTTCTTCAGACAGCCAAAATAACAACCAGAAATGTGATGAAATTCTGACATGGAGATAGCGTAACTAAAAAAGCGTGTCAAGGGGGTCATTATAGGTTGCAAGGGTTAAAAACTACAAGCTATGACGTCTAAGCAGATGCAGACCCAAGGGTTAAGAGTTTGTGCAAACTTGCAATTATACACTTTCTTACAAAGAATATTTAACTTTTGACCTCAGAAAATAATTAATTTTCAAAACGTCTTAACATTCAACTTCAATAAATTATCTAGATTCGATTAGACATTAGAATTTTGGGCTGAAGTTTGGACAATTCCCAAAGTCTTACGTAGATTGCCTTGATTCAGGGTAGATGAGATCTCATCAATATTTATCTAAATATTATAGTCAGATACATGTAGGAAGAAATTTTTATTTGTCAAGTAAAATACTCGATGCTGTCATTTAGAAATAAATATTTTCACAGCAAGCTAAATGGTCTAAATTCAAGCCTGTTGAATATAGCCATATGTTAGTAAGCTAATCGTTTAAGCTCCATTGCAATTCAAGAGACACCATGATTGTGGAGAATTTTCCTTGCTCTAATATCCTGTGTAGACTGTTAATACCTCAAATTTGACAAACCAAATCACTACATACTGACAGGCGACTAATTTCTCCTGAAATAATATTATTCTTAACAATAAACCAGTACGAAATTATTCCCATTTAGCTCACAAAAAAGAGAAAATTCTGAAGAAAAGAAGCATTCATTGCGATTATGAAGACCCCTCAAATTACTGATGTGTTACGACAAAGACTGCAAATTACTTGTGATTATTTTCCAACCAAAATGCTGACAATTTTCATGAATTAATAGGATCATAAAAGAGATGTTGATGAATTGTAGTAAGTCAATGCAGAAATATATAATAATCTGCTTCAGTAGAAAGCTAATATAAAGCTTCGTAAACCGTAGGCCACTATGACATTGATATTGTAGTAATGCTAGATACACGTCTTCATGTCTAAATGCCTGCTATCAGAGTAAACGTTTTGCATTCTCAAACACTGTATGCATAACTTATTTTGATGACCATCCTTACAGATATGGAAGCTCAAAATTTGGTATGTTCTATTTCAAAGCCTCACACCCTAAACGTAATTGACGACAGAAATTAATCGACGATCATTTCCAAGACGTACGATTTGTTTTAACATCACGGAAGTTCATGGAAACTGAGTTCAGTTATTTTAAAACACCTTCGACCCTCAGACTCTTATTTTAGTCTCATGCTCTATGACACGATGAAATCCAGATTTCTCTATTTAATGACCCATTTGTTAAAACATTGTCTAAAGCAGAGGATGACTTGCAAAAGTAATGTTTACATATTTTCGGCGTGTTTTCACTGTTGCCTTAGTAAAATTTAGATCGTCTTATAAATGAAACCAGGAAAGATAGGTGGAAAGAAATAATCAAATAGTATTGAACATAGATTATTAATACATTTGAGAGATCATTTGACGCTAATCGTCACGATATGGCAAACGTTTTGTAGGAACGAGTTTCCTTGCTGAAATGATAATTATATTGTTATAATTGGAGTCATTTATCTATCAAGTTTTCTACTTAAGATTCTTCATCCCTTTCAGTGGAAATCTGATGTGTAAAACCAAATTACTTTTTAAGTTGACGCTATTTTAGCGTTTCGGACAACTTATTCTGTGTGCATGCATAGAAATTAATAAAGGTTTCTGGTCACTGCTTAAAGTTCTCATATAAGTTTGTGACTTTAAGTTCGCTTCGAACAAAAATCTTGAACTGGCTTCCAGAAAGAGAAAGCTGATCCATGAGCGCTTTCTAATTCTAATAATGACCATAAAAGATATCATTTAACGTTCAAATCTGATTGAGTATCAAGACAAGACGAGCCCAGAACGAATCTATGTACATGACAGCGACATTACGATCGTGATAGCCGCATTTGGAATATCCTACCAGCCTAGAAAATAATCTCTTTACGGACTGAACGACCTCTTATACTTTTCAACTTAATTTAATCTGATTGGACGAAGTAGAAAATTAATTTCAATAATGTCTTTTGCAATATTGGGGATTTGTAAAACGGAAACATGAGTTGCCAGATGCTGGCTCCAATACAAACGTTACCATTGAGACAAGGTATGACTTAACTATGGAATGATTCATCGACTGAGTGTCTATTACACCGACCGATCGATCGAACCTATCTATCTATCTATCTATCTATCTATCTATCTATCTATCTATCTATCTATCTATCCATCTATCTATCTATCTATCTATCTATCTATCTATCTATCTATTTGTCTGTGTATATTTCCATCTGTCTGTCTGTCTGTCTGACTGACTGTCAATCAGTAAATACATATCGTTTGACCGGTCATAATGAATCTGTACAACCTATCATCAGTACAGTATGCGACCGACAATCGTCAACCTTTCCCTCCCCTCTCGCCATCAACTTTTCCCTCCCCTCTCGCCATAAACCCCGGCCATCAACCTTTCCCTCCCTCTCGCCATCAACCTTTCCCTCTCGCCATTAACCTTTCCCTCCCCCTCTCGCCGTTGAATCAGGTTTTTGAACCTGACCAAGGCCTTTCAATTAATGGTATCGATGGCAGATAAAAGTTTAGTCGATATTAAACTTTAGATTCACAGACATGTTGAAAACTGAAATTTAAGAATTATCCAATCATAGACTAAATATTTAATTGAATTTACACTGGAACAGGTTGGAAATTATGGCACGAGGAAATATATCTCACATTATGATTGGTAAAATTCTTTAAGAATTTACCTAATAATATCTAAATTTTCGTAAAGAACCAAACTTCTTCTGTAATTAAGCATCACAGACATGGTTTTAGAGATATCGTTGCTGTAGATGGTAACTATAGTTACTGAAGGCGACTGAGAAGTCTAGGATGTGAAATCCATGAATAGACTGGATCATCAGGAAGTATCTTGAGAGATGGGGACATCCATGGGAGTTTTCTCCTTGTGTAACGTGTGACCTTTTGAAGGAAAAATAGTCTAAATGTTGATATCAACGTAGTCAACAATTTTTGAATCAGGAAGTGATTGTATGGTCTAACTCTCATTCATCTATCTACACGACAAATGATATGAAAAGAGAGAATGCATTTATTATGAATGCATCTTCTTCTGGCAGTCTTCCTCCATCTACGTTACTCAGCATTGGTCCAGAAGCAAAGATTTTGACATCAGGGTTGACTTACTATTCAAAAACATCTTTTCCATGGCAAAATCTAGCTGGCTAGCGACAGAACGAGTACATGCTATTGTGACCCTTAAACTTAATGGAATAATATATTGCTCCACGAAATGTGAAACGACAGATATATATATATATATATATATATATATATATATATATATATATATATATATATATATATATATATGTAATTTTTTTTCTTCTTCTTTTTTTATCAACGAAATGAAAGACGAGATGTATAGATTTGTTATCTATCGCTGGTCATTTAAATAACAATAAATATGAATTCAAGTTCAATGTTCTCGAGTCACACAAATAGTAAAAATATAAACTCTTAGAGATGCATGTATTAGTCATCTCTGGATATGATCAATAATACCAGGGCTAGACCATCATAGATACTTGAATTACAATTATAAAATAAATAAGTGTAATGACGCCGATCAATATTATTGTAAACCAACGTTTCCGGTAGTACTGATACGCACAGTTGATAAAGACCACTGAAATGGTACGCTAGATATATTCGTTCGCGGAAAATGAAAAAAGTAAAAATACTGCTGTTTATTCGCTTCAATTTAGGTCCATTAAAAACCCGACAACGACCTAGGGGGCCCATACAAAACGTGACGTCTTGCATCTCTCAGACTATTTGCCTTTCGTTTTATACCAAGTATATGTCTGTCTATCTATGGAGAATAAGAACATATGTCGAAAATTTACTTTCCACGTGATTGACATTTTACAGGGATGGCTTCACTACTTGATTGTCTATGTAAGTCAGCTGTCGTCACTCGAATAGCATCAGCTCAAGAGGGCGCTGTATAGTTTACATAACGGGAAGAACAGGATGAAATATTATAATTGTTCTGTTGTCGACTTATATCATGGCAAAGATAGTTTTTCTCATATAAGGATATTGTTGAATGACAGTGTCAGGCCAAGACATGAAGATCACTTGTTCCCATGCCACAAACCTGTCATTGTTCAAACATGGGTCACATGACAATCATCCTAATACCGTTATTGCACCACAAGAAATTAATTTGAATTTGTAATTTGATGTTTTACAATCAAGAATATTATATTTTGTTTTGCATTATCATTCTGTCATGATGTTTCAATCACATATTTTGATAACAATGTTTCAATAAAGCGTATTTGTTGAGTATTTTGATGTTCGAGTTTCAAATTTGCGTAAAACTTGTACAAAGGGTGATTTTAACAATGACGGGTGTCATTCACTTTTGATTGTATCAACTTGGCAAAACTTGAGACAGCTTAATCTATTGTATCTGCTCATTTACTTTTATCTTAACTCAAACAACTGACAGATTATATTTTACAATCCAGGTATGATCCAAATATTCACATTAGACGTTCGAATTCCCATTCAAAATGAATATTTACATCAATATCTACTTCAATGATTAGCGTGTATTATCTTGGATAGAGCACTTCAAAGTACCTTGTACGGATTACAAAGGTGCATCAAGCGTCTTGCGTACAAACAGAACATATGACATAATAATAATAATAATAATAATAATAATAATAATAATAATAATAATAAGAAGAAGAAGAAGAAGAAGAAGAAGAAGAAGCTATCATAAAATTATCATAACTGGATATCGAGTTGTTCTATTTCCACGAATATTTAAGACTAAATACTGTCTTGATTAAACGAACAAAAATTATCTCCGTTTCAATCACAAACGTTTTCATGACAACCAATCTTGGGCTGAAAATAGTTTCTCTAAATCCCACTGAAAGTACCTTTACTTCCTCTGCATTTATTACTGCTTCTACTATTACTACTACTATAATACTATTACTACTACTATAATACTACTACTATTACTACTACTATAATACTACTATTACTACTACTATAATACTACTATTACTACTACTATAATACTACTATTACTACTACTATAATACTACTATTACTACTACTATAATACTACTATTACTACTACTATAAAACTACTATTTCTACTACTATAATACTACTATTACTAATACTATAATACTACTATTACTACTACTATAATACTACTATTACTACTACTATAATACTATTACTACTACTATAATACTATTACTACTACTATAATACTACTATTACTACTACTATAACACTACTCTTTTTTAAAGGTTCCACGTAGACTTATCTTTTTCCAAAAGCGTACATTCACAAATTATGACATTTTCGTTGTCGGTGTATTGACCTGAGCACAGTACTCCACAATGGATCCTCTGAGATCATCAAGTAGTCTATTCGTTTATATCTACACTGATCAACAACCTAGAGTTATATTATCTGAATACAGGTAGTCATATCACCTTCTGAATGTAACCACATTAATCCAACCTGATTCGTTGATTGACCATCTAGACTTGTAATTTTTTCAGTAATTTTCGTATTTTGCATTTTTCCTTTGGTGTTGTCAGGTTACTTCTACAATACTGATGATAATAATTAATAAAGTATTTAATAAAGTATTATATAGAAATAATAACACGAATAATAATAGGTTCAATTTCCGTGAAAATTTCACCATAAGAGTATTTTGGGTCGAAAAGACCAAATATGATATCGATTTTACTGCCCCATGTTTCCATGGTAACCATTTTAGGTGTTGAAAATTCCAGTTTTTCAAATATCCCATGAAAAGTTACTTTGATTGATATGAAAATTATCTAGTGGGGAAAGTTCGGGTCAGAGAACACAAATGCCAGACTTATTTTAATGTTTCGAGTTGCCATAGTAACTATTTTGGGATCGAAAATGTTACTTTTTCCCTAATTCCTATTAAAGAACTATTAATTGATGTAAAAAATTGATAATAAGGGGTTTTCTGGTTAGCACACCAAAAAAATCACACTCATTTTAATGTGAGATGTTTCCATGGCAACCATTCAGGAGTAACAACACCTTTTTTTCAGAAGTCCCAGAGCTTCAATGAACTGTTTTCAGATTTCTATATAATACTTATGGCCCCTAAACTTGTAATAATAATAATAATAATAATAATAATAATAATAATAATAATAATAATAATAATAAGGCAGTATTGCTGAAGGCAATGAGTACTTGGGCCGTGATAGAGTAATTTTGAGGACAATATATACTACTATTCAAATATGGTCTTGAATTTCCTCCTGTCAATTAGGCATTTGATTGACTGGTTATTAAACGAAGCAATGGCATGACAACGGCAAAATATGTCTAGCAACTTTTGTGGAGTTTGAGGCAGGGGTTCTTTATTTATAGTGGAAATTGCTTAAACTCCTTAAATATTCAAATTACAGCAAATTTCTTTTGTTCTCGATGGTAGATGTCTAATATTTAGATGGGCATATTTAGATTTCTACCCTATAGTTATCCCTATACACCAAAAATCGGATATCCAGCTCTATTGGCTTGCTCAGAATGAGATATGCACATAATTAATGAGGTACAATATGTGGTGTCATAAGGTGTCCCATCATACCAAATATGAAGGGTGTAGCACTTGTAGTTACTGAGTTGTGGACAAATATATATATTTGAGGTCAAAGGTCACCGAGGTCGCATGACATTTTGTCAAAAATATTGTCTTGATAAGTTATCCCTATATACCAAAAATCAGACCTCTAGCTCTATTGGCTCGCTCAAAATTAGATATGCTCATAATTAATGAGGTACAATATGTGGCGTCATAAGGTGTCCAATCATACCAAATATGAAGGGTATAGCACTTGTGGTTACTGAGCTATGCACAAATATGTATATTTGAGGTCAAAGGTCATTGAGGTCACGTGACATTTTGTCATAATAATTGTATTGCTAAGTTATTCCTATATACCAAAAATCAGACCTCTAGCTCTATTGGCTCGCTCAAAATAAGATATGCGCATAATTAATGAGGTACAATATGTGGCGTCATAAGGTGTCCTATCATACCAAATATGAAAGGTTTAGCACTTGTGGTTACTGAGTTATGGACAATAATGTATATTTGAGGTCAAAGGTCACCAAGGTCACATGATATTTTGTCAAAATGTCTGAGATATCTGCGTGAATCGATGGACTCACTGATGGACTCACGGACGGATATGACCCAATCTATAAGCCCCCTGGACTTTATCCGTGGGGACAAAAAACTGTGTCACTGCATCCTTTAGGCAATATGAATACGATGAGAAACTAAATTTTTATTTTTCTTGGCCTTATACATGGGAGTCTGTGGAGAACTGCCTTATACATGGGAGTCTATGGAGGTGTAAACTAAAAAGTCCTCTAACATGGCAAATTCGATCGCATTGTGAAACAAATCGACGTGCATCTGTATGGGGTTGGGTACTATTCTTGTGCAAAGTTTGAAAGAAATTGACCAGGGCATATCTGAGATATCTGCGTGAACGGACGGACGGACGGACTGACATGACCAAACCTATAACTCCCCCAGGACTTCGTCCGTGGGCACTAAAAACAACGCAACAGTTATTACAGCTACACCGGCGGTAGGTTCATATCCAGAGCCCCGTACGGTCTGCCGCCGTCGCTTGAAAACCTTACCTAGATGAAATTTTGTCTATAGGCTGAAATTTCGCCGAAGTTTGACAAAATTGCATCGATTTTTCAGGTTCATATCCGACATTTTTGAGTTTTGAGTGCAGACAGAAATAAGTTTTGAGGCAACATGGCTGCGACCCCATGTTGACCCCTAGCCCTGCGTACGATGCTATGTGCTACAGCTAACACACAGCATCGTACGCAGGGCTAAAAGTAGCGAGAGTTGCCGACATCGACGGTTATTTACGAGAAGTGAATAAAAGACTGTCATTTTTGGAAGCGATCGAGTAGCTGAGGTAGGCTGGGATGCGACTTGGGCCCAAGAACGCTGAATTTCGGCAGTAATTTGGCTTTTTACGTCAAGTCCCAAAATGGATTTGAAGTCACCGAACCTACGTACGGGTCTTTGCAGGGCTGTGGCGAGCGGGGCGATTAGCTGTAGCGGAACACACAGCATCGTACGCAGGGCTAGTTGACCCCCAAGTGAAAATGTGTTCGCGATCAAATCTTCCTATATTTTTTTCAGAATTTTCGACAAAATCATTGCTTCTTAAATCTTTTGTAAAATGTAAAATACTAAAATAAAAATGCGATGTGCCATGTCTCCAGATTTCTAAAATATCGTTCGTTGACCGTTCGACGAATAATCATTTCACAAACTTGTGACGCAGTTGAAATTCAATACTGACCGCCAAATAATCTTAATGAGACGAGATCATTCTATACATCCTCCAAATTATCCAACCATTCGCGTTAGAGTTCAGCTCGCTTAGAGTATCATAACATTCTTCGGCCTTCGTTTAGATCGACCCTAATCTCTCCCATTCAGGAAATAAATACACAAGCTACCTTGACAAAACTTCGTGCACCATCGAGGACCAAACGCACTACAAATCTGTCTTGACGTCATCATCTCCTTACATGGTAATCGGCATACCGTATTTTTAGCAAAGGAGACACAGAATACGTCGGAGTATTCAGTTTCAAAACGTATTACATTGTGTGATGTTGTCAAAAAAAGGTAATGTTACTGCAGTGGTATAAATTACAAAACACAAAAGTTCAAATCAGTTTATATTGACTGGCTTTACCCAACATTTCATATTGTTTCTTATGCCAGATTTGACCACGTGCTTACTGGCGACCCTTTACATGCAAATTTTGTGTCAAATGGTGTGTTCTGCTGGAAAAACAAACGTACGATTTCTATATGAAGGAGGCGAAATTTGCCCTCAAAACTCGAAACCACCCCTTTATATATGGGGTGTACCTAGCTATTTTGAACGAGCTTCTCGAATCTGCAGCTCTATTTCGAAATGATGGTGTGGTTTTCTCAGCTCAAGGATAAGTGTTCTCCATCGCTGTGGGCATTACTATTCTCAACTGGGGTACAGTTTCCAGTCGTAATGTTTTTCATTGTGTCCGGGATATAAAACCTTTCTTTTTCACACTTAATACTTTGATTAACACTAGTCCACATCTTGTCAGCGATTAAACATGTTTCAAGTTAAATGTTAAATTCTGGTCTCGAGCCCTCTTGTTCGACCAAACTGAAATTACCCCTCCCACTTTGGCTCGTCCAGTGGGTGTAGCAAGGGTCGTGCCATCGCCTAGGAAACGGAGGGTGCATTAATTGTTGCATTTCGATGCACATTTTGATTATATTCAGAAGATTTTGTGGCAAAAACTCAGATAGAGAAGCATTAATATTCACATCTCACTTATTCAAGACTGGCTGAGAGCAGCACTTCCATTCAGTTAACATCATTACGCCATTTATTATGCCAAGAAAGATGAAGCCAAGACATTTGCCCTCCCTGGTCTCAGCCAGAAATGGTTATACCTTACAGAGTTTTTTCCCACGGAATGAAAACAAATGCACTTGGGCTGAGGCCCAAGTACAATAATAATAATAATAATAATAATAATAATAAGAAGAAGAAGAAGAAGAAGAAGAAGAATAAACACATATACACTACCATCACAGAAATGTCAAGCTCCCTGGAACTGTCATGTCTATATATAACTTCTAAGTCTATCACAATTACACATTGGCATTCTCCTCGTTTCAATGCCCTTGCTATCCTATATGTGCGTCTGTTTTTTTTCGATATTTAAAATGTGTTGATTCCTTGGAGTCTGGTCAGTCCGACAGTTCATCTGTTTATCCTGATGAGCTTATGGCCAGTGATAAATGATCAATTCATATCTAGTGATTATTGATTCGTTCCAAGCCAGTGGTTACTAATTTGTTCATAGCCCGTGATTACTGATTTGTTCATATCCAGTGATTACTGATTTGTTCATATCTAGTTATTACTGATTTGTTCATATCCAGTGATTACTGATTTGGTCATATCCAGTGATTACCGATTTATTCACATCCAGTGATTACTGATTTGTTCATATCCAGTGATTACTGATTTGTTCATATCCAGTGATTACTGATTTGTTCATATCCAGTGATTACTGATTTGGTCATATCCAGTGATTACTGATTTGTTCACATCTAGTTATTACTGATTTGTTCATATCCAGTGATTACCGATTTGTTCATATCCAGTGATTACTGGTTTGTTAATAGCCAGTGATTACTGATTTGTTCATATCCAGTGATTACCGATTTGTTCATATCCAGTGATTACTGGTACTTTGTTAATAGCCAGTGATTACTGATTTGTTCATATCCAGTGATTACTGATGTGTTCATATCCAGTGATTACTGATTTGTTCATATCTAGTGATCACTGGTTTGTTAATAGCCAGTGATTACTGATTTGTTCATATCCAGTGATTACCGATTTGTTCATATCCAGTGATTACTGGTTTGTTAATAGCCAGTGATTACTGATTTGTTCATATCCAGTGATTACTGATTTGTTCATATCCAGTGATTACTGATTTGTTCATATCTAGTGATTACTGGTTTGTTAATGGCCAGTGATTACTGATGTGTTCATATCCAGTGATTACTGATTTGTTCATATCTAGTGATTACTGGTTTGTTAATGGCCAGTGATTACTGATTTGTTCATAGCCATTGATTAATTATTTGTTCATAGCCAGTGATTTCTTATTTGTTAATAGCCAGTGATTACTAATTTTTTCATAACCTTTGGTTATTGTTTTGTTCATAGCAAATGATTAATGATTATTGCATCGCCATTTATGGCTTATAAGTTCATTATCATCATTTATTACTGATTTTGAAAAGTTCGAAAAGACTGATGTGGTGTCGTTGATATTTGTGATTTATTTTGCAGGCAATAAACTGTAGCCAAGATAACAAGCCAATTAAAGGGTTCACATGGATAAGAAATTACAGAAAGTTTATCTGATATAAACATTGCAGTTTCTACCATTTCAAGCTGATTAACAAGTGTTTGCTTTATAAGAAATACTTGGTATTTATGACACTATGACGCTTCAAATTCATATTGAGTGAATGTTTGTTAAAGTAACATTTACTTATGAATTTACTGATCATGTACTAGTACGACTATTGTTTATTTTTATATTTACATGTTCTTAAGCTTACTCTTGTGTTGTAGTCGATCGCATAAAATGTCAAATAAAGACTTATTTATGTGTCATTACATAACTGAATAAATTAATTTAATGACTCTATAACTCTCTTTACGGTGAAAATTAATCATGTCAATTGATCTCGCTACTCTGGAATTCTCAAAAGATCCCTCATTCGAATTTCTTTCATTTCTTTGTCTGTAATGTCGCATTTCCTTTCATCAATAACAAAATTTTCCAAAAAACCACGTCACTAAAAGCCCAGTCGACGACAAAAGAAAGGACGTCATACAAACGTCACCTCTTTATATAAGTTAATAAAACTCGAGTTATTATATGATTGGTATTTCATCATGCCGAAATTCAGACGCCTTAAAACCTCTAATGTTGCGATGATGAGAAGAGCAAATGCTATAGATAAGTTTAAGTTCAATACCGAGGATCCTCGTGTGATGTTTCGATGTCCAAAAGCATTGAAGTCAAAGAAGTAGAATTGATAACAAGTTTATTGAAGCAGGACTTAACAAACCAACCAGATATATTTCAAACTTTGTATATATTTATCATACTTGAGTGTGTCCCTTTAATCAACGTACACCATATGTTTTTTTGGTTTGCAAGTAACGTATATGTTTGTGGAGTTCAATTCAGTATTTTACACAACCATCTCACACCCATTCATACAAAGGTGAAATCACACATAATACTGTGACGTCATCTTAGACCTGATGCACATTTGTAATATAATAACTGTAGATTTAGACGTTCAAGTCACTAACATTCAGTAGTGTTTTACGGAGACATCGAGTACGAGAGAATAGAGCCGAAAAAAATCAGTGTTTTTTGTGAAGCATAGACTGCAAAGTTTGCCATCCAAGTTTACTCAAATTGTATTTCCATTTCTAAAATAATCAAGGCAGACCACTCTTTGTTCTCTTCATGGTATGATCAAATTTTTTGAAGCTAATACTGTGTATATTTGCAAAATTCCGATAAAATTCAAAAGCATAAAGGTCACCTTATTTACAGACCCGTTTAATAGACATTGTGATATGTGTATAATCTTTTTCTTGGAAGTTCGAGATATGGATTAAAAATTGAACGGCTTTAAAACAGCAATGTCATCGTCACTTTCTAACTCATGACGAGAGGAATGCGAGAGATGTTTTAAGCAAAGTCCTTTATTTGTGATCTTCCATCATCTATGAACAGTATGCGTGCTCGACTGTTTGTTCGTCAATCACTACTGTTGTAGGAGTCTGGAGAATTACAGTGCTATATGTGGTATTATGCTTCAATTAAGTCAGATCTGAAATAGTGTTCTCAAGCAATGATGAGTCCAACACAGTCACTACCTACCATCATCATTTGTAATGATGATTAAATTAATCGAACCCCTTGCACAACATTGTACAACATCATCGAATTCTGTGTTGCAAGTAGTTTTCTATGACAAGAATAAAATATGTGCGAAACATCATACGTACGCATTTCTTGTTTAATTTGAAGCTAAGGTTTCTCATCCACACAATGGTTTACTGAAAACGTTGCTGTTCTATTACTGTCTGTCATGTCATCGGTTTGTTTCCTCTTACGTCCACTTCAATTAATACTGACATCAATGAAACTCAGCCTGGATAGATGGCAAATGTTGATAGTTCATCAGTAAGATACTAAAACGTGGTAATTGGTCGATGTTTTAGACTCATTGGAGACTTGAAATGGAATGTACGATGAACAATGTGACATAAAGCGTTCCTTTTGTTAGTTTATAGCCTGAATGGACTAAGTTAATACCACTTTATCGATTCTGCTATTATACTCTACAATTAGTAGTTCTCCGCCGCATCAGTTAATTCTATTCACTAAAGTCGAATTAGTTTGGTCAATTGCAAAGTGACTGACCAATGATCGGGTTAAAATATTACAAATTGTCGTATGTCAGTATTAGTGTATTATATCTGAGATTTGTCTCCAGTTAGCTAATTTTATTGCTTTCGCTTTTTGTTAATTGAAGTAAGAGCATGTTCACATACATTGTAACTAAATAATACCGGCGCGTATTAGACGTGCCATAGATACTCAGAGTTGGTACATGTGTTGTATGCATTAATTCAAGGATGACCTTGGAGCTAGGGTTTGTGTGAGCAATCAAACATCTGGGTCTGAAATCCTTAAGATGAGGCAAGCTACAATACTACGCATTATCATTTACACGGAGCCATAATCATAAAAGTTGAATTAAACTCGAAATTCGTTATTTGTGAATTAATATGACGAGCGTTGTGCAATAAATGGTGAAGATATTCCCAGACATAGATATGAGAGCTTTGGTCGGGCAGTGTTTCCCACAACCAAGTCAATTCATCGCATAGAACTCACGTGTTCCGTGTAAAAATCATTGGGTAATTCATTACATTTAATGGATTCTACGCCCTCAACACTACTTTATTTTGAGGGAATTTGAAAACATTACCGTATAGAAAGTAATCAATTTAGGACACTTTAGGACTTGACAAACGTTATGGAATCAATACGTATTACAACTATACAGTTCCTTTAGATTTTGTGACCTAATTTTTGAGCGAATCATATGATCATAGAAAATGACTTTATTAATTTCTATAATCTATTGATATATCCAACCATTAAGTTAGCCGTTGAGCTGTCCCCGCGTCCCTTAATCCGTGTATACGTCCGTCCAGCTATCCTTTTATTTTCCACTCCGTCCATCTGTTCGTTTGTTCGTCGATCCGCTCATCCATCCATTCATCCAACCGTTCATTCTACTGTCCATCCATTAGGCCACCCAGCCACCCATCCATCCATCCATCCATCCATCCATACATACATACATGCACCCATCGAACCATCAACCCATCCACTCATCCACCCATCCACTCATTAATCCATCCACTCATTAATCCATCCACTCATTAATCAATCCATCCATCCGTCCATCCGCCCATGCATCCATCCATCCATCTACTGAACTTAGAATTCATTCAGTAATCAAAGTAGTCATTTATCCTCTCACATCCAAAATTTGAAGACTTCACTAAAGAAATAGAATTTCTCTATGAATCATAAAACAACACATTTGAGTCCTGGGCGAACAGAGCGATCGTTGAACATCACCTGCAATACCTGCTTGTCAACAAAAGACACTTGATGTTCAAAATGCTATTTACAACGCTGATGATCAATAATTTATTTTCAGAACCGCTAATTGTATGACACATAAATGGTTCCTATCGCTTCACCGAAAACGTGGTTTAGATGTTTTGAATGACTGAGAAGAGGGATCTATGTCAGAGTACGCATCTTTAAAGAAAGAATGGTCATTGCGATATGAAAAGTGTTGCTTGGTTTTGGTGAACCAACGACGAGCACGTCTTGCTATAACTGTCATCACGTCTTGCTACCAATGTCATCAAGTCTTGCTATCACTGTCATCAAGTCTTGCTACCACTGTCATCACGTCTTGCTATCACTGTCATCAAGTCTTGCTACCACTGTCATCAAGTCTTGCTACCACTGTCATCACGTCTTGCTATCACTGTCATCAAGTCTTGCTATCACTGTCATCACGTCTTGCTACCACTGTCGTCACGTCTTGCTACCACTGTCATCACGTCTTGCTACCACTGTCATCACGTCTTGCTACCACTGTCATCAAGTCTTGCTATCACTGTCATCACGTCTTGCTATCACTGTCATCACGTCTTGCTATCACTGTCATCACGTCTTGCTATCACTGTCATCACGTCTTGACACCACTGTCATCATGTCTTGCTACCACTGTCATCACGTCTTGCTATCACTGTCATCACGTCTTGCTATCACTGTCATCTAATCTTGCTATCACTGTCATCTAAACTTTCATCAGTCAACAATCACTGTTACTTATTTAGTATTATAAGGAACAACGACTGAAGTCTTTGAATGTCTTACTGTCAGCGGATAAACAAAGAAGTGGCATCGCGATGCCAGCTTTTCAAGAGCGAGAACACATCGATTCTGTAGTTTTTGGATTAATTTTTTACACTCGGCTAAGAGAACGCGCTCCGGGGCAAATGTTCAGGCTCTCAAATGATCCAATAATTGAATGGTATGCTTGCGCAGACTCGTTTTGAAACTTGTGGAGTAAAGAGAGTCTTCACCGTTTTGTTTTTGTGAAAATGGAAAATATTTATAGTTTTTATGTATAGAGTCCCGACAGAGTTATAAAGCAGCCATTTTGAATATCAGTAAGTGTTTGGTAATTTGTTTCTCTAGTTCAACAAATTGCATAGTTACCCTGACGTTTATTCTTGATTACGAAAGAGAATAATTGAAAGTAACCTCGAAGAAAGTTTGAGCAAAAGTTAAATCCATTTGGAGACAATTTGGAGACACGTACAACCTTAGTTGAATGGCATATGTAAAAAGATTGGATTAATTTCTGCAATCATATGCTGAGTGATTTGGTTTGTTTTTCAAAACGGACACATTTAGCAGATACTATCATTGTGTTTAGATTACCAACATCAAATCACAGGACATGCGTATCATCAAGCTGAGGCGATTGTTGGTTTATCAGGATTCAGGGAAAACCCTCAATCATATGGCTGTGACGACAGTGAAATTGCAAGATTGTAATCAAAAAACGTTGCCATAGAGATATTTTGCCGAAACCTTGCGTCTGTACATGGACAAACGATATATGGCCATCGATGCATTAGTATTTTAGATAGACGAATAATTTCAAAGGTCAGTTTTTGCCTAAGTAACTTTTGAAACGATTTATTTCAGCGTGATTATTTATCAACATATGTGAAGCCACTACACAGCGTTATGGTAGATCCGATATGAAATGACGTTGTTGTCATACAGGCTGCTTTGCAATGTCGTTTAATCAGGGAAATCATTTCAACAGTTGAACACCCCCACTCTCTGTATACAATAAAGGTCTGCCGGCAAATGTCGTCAAAGAACCATCTGAACAAATCATTTACTTGGGTGAAAATGTTTTATAACGCTAAAGTTGACAGTATGTGAGCTAAGAGAAGTATTTTACATGTTATTTTGAGAGCTTGTTATTGGTTGTTCGTACAAACCGTTAGTTCCATCTTTCCTGTTCTCCAACTGTATCTTTCAGCAATACGCTCAGCATGACTACATTTCTTTTTATTTCGGTGTCAAATTTATCCTAACTCACAGAGGGGGCTCTCTAAAATATCAAAATTTGGGTAACCCTGGTAATGGAAACATTTTATAACTGCTGAACTTATCATCTATAGAGATTACAAAGGCTTCTCGATTAGAAATAAATGAGCGAAATGGGCATAAAAGGATCCCTGCAAGATAGGAGTCAGCCCTGTGAAAATAGGCCAGCTTGTAAGTAGAAAATTCACGTCGCTGCAGTAGATTTCTTGGCCTCTAGCTATGGATGACTAATGAGCCATACTGCATTGAAGACTTGTAAAAGCAAAGGGAAGCACTGGCTTCGTTTGAATTGTAAGCATTTGAATAGATAATGCATTAACTGTGGTAAACATAGAATTGAAGACACACCTTAAACAGGTCTAGTTAAAAAAAGTTCGAAGTGCGAGGAAATAAAGGGAGTGAATATTGTGTGAATGACTAGGTAGATACGAGTCGCAGCTCTCTAATTGCGAGGAAAGATGAAGTCACCTGAAGAGTAAACTGATTGAGTCTTTAGAAACGAATTTGTTTAGAGTATTGTTAATGTCAGAAATTAGCCATGTCTTGTGAACACATCGGTCAATGGCGGCGAGGATTCGTTTGTTGTCAACTCGAGATTCTGTGAGGAGCAGCACATACAGAGACATTTAGCGACACCAAATTATGAAAAGAAACTAATCTACGGTAAACAAGCCGCTGCAAACAGCGGTTAAGCCGAGTGTACATAACAGATATCACTTGAAAAGCCATACACTTACAACCTTTCAATGTTTCGTACGGTAATTCATTTCATGAGAAATTCAACTTTATAATTCTTGTTACCAGATACACCGAGAGCATCTATAACATCGCATCTATCTATACTCCTCCTTAGCAAGCTTGTGCCTGCCAGATCAAAATCTTCATTAGCGTTAAAATTCAGGCAACTAGTCACATTAATTTTGGCCTAATCAAAAAGTCATCAAAATGTAATAAGGAGTGTTTAATGGAGGAGACTGAATGCCTTGCCGATAGACTAATAGAGTCCCGTGTGAAAGGAAAAATGGGAAAGTGGAGTCGTTTCGTAATGTGGCAAAACAGTTCATAATTATAGTTATTAGACGACGGGAAAATGGATGCAAATTCGTGCAAAATTGTGTACTCCCTTAAACGCTGCGGAGAAAACTCCTAATATAGGTTATTTTAGCGGGGTGGCTCACGGTAAGTAGACTTACAATAGGTAATTGCTGTTGATAATATGGTGAGTGAGTCAGCGTAAACACAAATTGCTATTATTCACAATCCATCCAGGCATACTCCACGTACAATTCCGAATGCGATTCTACACTGACGAGGAAATATGATTTTCCAATTATGCGGACTTACGCCTTCATATGTTCATAGGTCGTTTACAATTTTGTTTATTAAGTTGAACAATGTCGGGATAGATGAGTGCCGCTATTAACCTAATGACGGGCACTATAGGAGGTAGATATTCTATACGGGGTTGCAATTACTCCAAATCTCTGCTCAAATCATATCCGTTCCCCCTATCATCATTAAATTCGCTCAGCTAACTGAAATAACGACTGGATTTTGACTCGGGGAACTATACAAATATCTATTTTCCCGTTGAATGTCTCATTTTTTCTGCAGTCAACGACAATTTTTCAAGCTGAATTATGTTTCGTTGAGTTATATGCAGAGCAATTACAAAAGGAAGGCACAGGCAAGAAATAAAGCCTAGTTGAGACGCTGACCGCGTATACAGAGCTAGTGACTCCAGGCAACGAAAACGGCTGGACTGAGTTGTATTGCCCCAAACTCTATAAAATTTACATTGGTAAATAATGATACAGAGAATCATGAGTGCTATTATGTATTCAGAGAAAACGTCAGCCCTGCCTTGTGTATACCTAAAACTAAATTGTATTTCGTGTACATGTTTCAATGAAGCAATGCCAGCCATGCTCGGCAAAAAAATTGTTTTTCAGGTCTTTTCGCTTAAAATTGTATAATATCTTAGAAAACGGTTTACTTATCGAAATCTCAGGCTTTAATATGCTTTCGCATCCTGAACGTAACAACTGCGGCAAGAAACGATCTAATGTCGGCAATCACTTTTCCTGTTAATACAGTGAAATTAACAAAGCATTATTGACATCGCTATAATCACCATTGTCATGAGCCGCTGCGTGTCGGGTAATTGGCCACATATTTACTCTTTTTGTTGGAGAAAACAAATTATCTGGAATCAAAATAGATGGAGAAACCTAGACCCCTGCTTAGTGAGTTCTCGGGGTCGCCTATTCGACAGCAACGAATTACGCGATTGCTTTTCAGACGTTCGAGTCAGAGTCGCTGCTTTGGGCATTGTATGAACGCATAACTACTTCTGCACTACCCTATTATCTCATTTCGCTCTATGGAAAACCCAAAATTATTTTCTCCTTTTCCTTTAATGGGAGATTCATCTGCAATCTAACCACATATACCCGTCAGCCTTTCATTGCCTTTCACCGACAGAAAAAGTGAGAAAATTGAACGCTTTAAAAAAGGGGTAATTCAAGTCGAGCTAAGTATCATCACCTATAGAGGCCGGCGCCTCGCACTGTACAGCGCTCACCAATGTATATAATACACAGACTTCAGAAAGTCTTGTTTGAAAATAAAGTATATTCTGAGGGTCACGACCTATTCATTTTACTCAGAATGCGACATATCATGGTTTGTGAAACGGCAGTGCAGTGGCGATACAATGATGGTCTGTTAAAATTCATGAAGTTTCCCTCGCTCATAATTAAACTTTCCAAACTGATTTTATCGTACAAAGGGATATTTATGTATGTTTCCCTAAAATAAGAAAATTAATGTGTCAGAAAAAAATATTTAAATTGAATGCGACCATCTGTGTATGATGTGTACTCCACAAGCCTAGGTTGTAGAGTTAACACAGATAACCAAATTGAGTATGTAGAAATCGGAGCAAATAAGCTGATTATTCCCTTGATATCTGTATTTAAATGCTGAACGTAAAAACTAAATATACTATTTAAACATTACGTCAGAAACAGAACTCTTTACTCTCATAGGCAATCAGAGAAAAGGAAGAAATGTAAGTTGGTCAAGGGATCGATTCAATCTCGGGATGACGAAAATTCGAATTTGCAATTTAGATCATTCTGAAGAATACCTATCTTAACGTTGATACAACAAGCTAGAAGGCTCATTGATCTATGGGTTGAGGGAGACGGGGGGAGAGAAGAGAGAGAGAGAGAGAGAGAGAGAGAGAGAGAGAGAGAGAGAGAGAGAGAGAGAGAGAGAGAGAGAGAGAGAGAGAGAGAACAGAGACAGAGACAGAGACAGACAGACAGACAGATTTCAGACATCTGAAAATTACCAGTAAAGTGTGGTGTTCCCCAGGGCTCGGTACTTGGACCGACTCTGTTCCTTATTTATATAAATGATTTACCGAATTCTTCCAATTATTTTGATTTCCGTTTATTTGCAGATGATTCAAATCTGTTTCACACTTTTCCATCAGATAAAAGCGATATAGATTTACATATTGTTAATAATCACTTTAGGCAAGTTACACGC
Organism: Ptychodera flava; assembly: GCF_041260155.1. Taxonomy (NCBI): domain Eukaryota; kingdom Metazoa; phylum Hemichordata; class Enteropneusta; family Ptychoderidae; genus Ptychodera; species Ptychodera flava. The sequence goes on along the minus strand of NC_091948.1, from coordinate 34,780,231 downwards.
TGGTGTGATGCTAACATGTTGACGATAAATATTGCCAAAACAAGTTATGTAGTTTTTCACAGCAGGCGTAAACTGTTATCAATCAAAGGTGTTCTGTCTGTAAAAAATAGTACAATACACGAGGCTTTACAGGCATCTTTTGTTGGAGTGATAATTGATAAACATCTCACATGGAAAGCACACATTAACGAAGTAAATAAATGTATACGGAAAAAAGTTGGAATGCTTTTCAAATTAAGAAATTATGTACCAAGAAATATTATGGTTTCACTATATAATGCTTTTATTTTGCCGAGTATAACATATGGACTTGAAGTCTGGGGTAGTACGTTTTCATCGTACCTAAAGCCTATTCATATTGCTCAAAAAATGTGTGTACGAGCAATTACTTTCTCTGGGTTCCAGGAACCCTCTTCACCCTTATTCTCAACCTTAGGAATACTAGATGTGTATAAACTCCACAAATTACTTGTTTGTATATTTATTTTCGATTTAAAACATCAGAATGTTCCTGTCTTTCTGAATGAATATTTTGAGACGGTTGATCACTGTTATGACACTAGATTCAAACTTGATGCCAATCTACCCTTGCCCAAAATGCGCACCACTGCAGGCCAGTTTGCGATTTCTTACATCGGTGCAACTTTTTGGAATACTTTACCGCATACCGTTAAGATGAGCACATCAAGAAATCAGTTTAAAAGATCATTAAGACAACTTTTGTTACAAGACTACAAAGTTATGTAAAAGTGGTTTTTTTGGGTTTTTTTTTTTTCTCTTCTCTTGTTTAATATAACTCACTGAGCGCTTTTAAATATCTAAATATAAAATGTAAACTTTAGAGATGGGGCCGGACTCGATTAGCTGATAGCTATTTTTCTGGCTCCAAAAATTGTCATTTTGCTACTTGTTATGTCATCTGTAAATTGACTTTGTACGATTGTAAATGACAATAAACTAAAACAGACAGACAGACAGACAGAGAAATAGATGGAGACATACACAGATGGGCATACAGACAAACAGGCAGGCAGACAGGCAGGCAGGCAAACAGAATGACTTCAAATTTTAAATATGAATGACTTACATGAAGACTTTATCTAATCGATTACGACTTCAAGATTCTGTGAAAATTAAATCTGAAACGATTATCATCGGTCTTCATTTTCAAATATTAATTTCAATCGATTCGTCCCTTGATATGTACTTGTCTATATGGATACCAATGATTTTACTTCACAAATTATCAAGATGAGATGATATGGCCAAACCTGAAATGACATGTCTTGGCAAACAATCAGACTTTCATCTCAGAAAGAATACGTCAAAAAGACATCTATGTAGGGAAAAGCACAGTTAATATTGACTAAGTGAATCAATCGATTTGCAGAATATTACATAGTGATCTCTTTAATATTACATAGTGATCTCTTTAATATTACATAGTGATCTCTTTAATATTACATAGTGATCTCTTTAATTTTATGAATACGATCTAGCTGTAAATTGAACATTGTTATTGAAGGAGTCTAAGATTTTGAACAGAATGTATTTTGTTTGAAGTTTAGCCAACCATAGTCACAATGGACAATGGACTCTCAATTTGATTTCATTGAATTATATTGATTGTATCTGTCTTGTTCTCGTTAAAACTGTAGTTGTCAGTATGTGAGAACAGAAAGGTTATTTACAAATCTTACAACTTCAGATATGAATGATTAATACAAAGCAATTCATGTATAGAAATTTGTATGTGTAGAAGAATTTATAACCTTTCATTAAATTATTTGAAGTCCTAGTAATGACCATTAAGCTCCATTTACGAACAAAACAGGATAATGAAAGATTGCCAAAGGTGACTGTCGTAAATACGGGAAAAGGCAGACTTTCTTCAAAAGTCACCCTCTAAATTCCTTACACACTTACATTGTGCAAAACTTACATGAACATTTGTGTCGATGGCCAAACCAAATTAAGAAGATAATAATGAATCTGGTCTGACTCTACCCATGGATATGCTCTACATACTACGCTCGACAAATATCGGCGGTAGTTTTGAAATGTGAAATAGTTTTAAAATTGACTTTTTCAAGTATTGTTTCAACAAAAGGCTCGGATCGGGCCATTTAATCAGTTTGGTAATGCAATAACAGTATTGTAAAGAGGACCCAGTCTTATACACTTGTATGGTACAGTCTGCCGTCTGCCATCTCAATATATTGCTTGCCATGTAATTCTGTTTACTCCGATGATACTATACATTACATTATTTAGTTATAAACAATTCATCATCTTTTTATATCATATTGACAAGGGAAAAATCGTACGGCCTATTGTCACATATCCTTAGATGTATGCAATAGTTGGCAAGACATATGCATATTTCGACACAACAAAGGATAATCCCATTGACTGTGTATTACGTCAACCATATTTGGAACGATGCAGAGACAGTACAGGTCCGCTTATGGTCCAATAGTCCAATTTGTGTTGTTTGAAATTAATATTCAAAGACGGGTTGGTTACAAACTTGTCGGAAAGAGCCTGAGAAAAGCGGTTGACACGATGGTTTTATTTTAGCACCTATTCATATAGATGAAGTGTTCTCAATTACCCCAGGGGATGTGGGGAGAGAGAGAGAGAGAGAGAGAGAGAGAGAGAGAGAGAGAGAGAGAGAGAGAGAGAGAGAGAGAGAGAGAGAGAGAGAGAGAGAGAGGCAGACAGACAGACAGACATGGACAGATTCTGTTTTCTGGGTTTTTTTCTGTTGTTATCTTTTGTCCTATTAGCAAATGTTGACTTTATATAGATCCTTTTTATCGTAATTTTCTCAGTTTCACTATTTTGATGTCATCTCTTACCTCATTAGGGACCATAGAGCGAATAAAGTTATTTTCATCATTAGAATTATTATTGTAGAGACAGACATGAGGTACACAGAGGTAGATATCGGTAGACAGAGAGCAAGTTGTTGGAAGTAGTGTTAATGAAGGACTTTGTAACACTGCAATACTGTCCTACCACGACAATTTCGCAAAACATCATTATGTAATTTGCGTATTATTTTATCCTGTAGCATTATGAAACATGAATGATTTGACGAAATTTGAGTGTTTATCCTCTTTTTAGCGTCTTATAATGATTGAGTGTAGGATTTTAAAGCGATAAGTGGTATTCTGTGAGAGACATGGTACAGACATTCCTAAGTACAGCCTTTCATAAATCAGCCACTATTGTTTATGCCAGGAGTCATGTGACTGACTTTAGTAAAAGAGTGATAGAAGAAAGACAAACGGACGGAAAAGTGGACTTTTGAAGAGCTTGGGGACAACGTTGCTTCGCTTGTTGACTTCGTCTGTTTGTCTGTCGCTGCAAGAGTTTGATGATAACTATAGACTGCATAGATTGATTCGGTGGTGATATTATATATATATACACAGATGCACACACATAAGAATCAGTGTTGATCGTGAGGAGTTGAACAACTTGAGGTGAGGGAACGACTGACTTTCGGAAATGTCTGATAGTCTCATCTCCCAGTCTTTCTTGTGTCACTTCCAAGAAAACTAATCAACTTCTCTCATAGTTGCTATTAATATTTAGACAATAAGGTGGATATTTTATCTCCTGTTTGCTTTATTCACCTTCAGTCTATGATAATGCTGGTGTTTACTCGTTTATGCAAAGACGGCACATGGTCTGCTGCTAGAATATTGACATTTCGCCTGTAAATTGATGCAGCAGACATAACGATTTCTACTATTCTACCATTAGTTGACGTACTTTACTTTTAGATGTGAGGGTGCGTTAAAGTCCTTTTTCTGAATCTGATAAAGAAATGAAGTCCGCCCATCAGCACACGAAAAGTGAAGGAGCAATTAGGCAATAAAGGCACGAGCAATCAGGCCCAAGACTATTGGCGCCTGCGCCAATTTTGTTGGCTTGTTCTGGTTTAGCTTTTCGTAAACTAAACGCTTTTGTTAAGATAGTTTAATAGATAAAAATCACAAGCTGACGTCTTCGATTCATACACTGGCTAAAAGACGCATCAAGCGTCAATGAAACGTGGTCTTGACACTACATCTACGTTTAGACTTCCAGGCGACTCTAAATGAAACGCTAAAATACTGTCCACCGCGATTACAGCCAGCGTCACAAGAACCATGCCAAGTAATTGCAAGTCCAGAGCATACGCACGGCGCCGTATTTCTTGATCATCGTGTGGTACAGATGAAAATTCCCAGGACCAAATCGCTTACTTTCATAAATTAGGGTCATTATGTACATTCCTGCAACCAAAAATGTTTGTCTTCTCACAGAACACTAGGCAAACTGTAATCTTATCTGAGAGTTTGAAATATTTGAAATTGCAAGTATAAATGACAATTTCAAATGTCAAATTATGGGAAGCTGTTTGATTTAACGTGAGACAGGTACTAACTTGCCAAACTGAAATGAACCGAAAATGTCTATAACGGCAACGTTGGCAGAAAAACAGATTATTCTATTACTTCTCGTAAGTTTCATAAATGTCATGTTTATAAGGAAACTGGATTCACAGAAATCACAGCTCTTCACATTTTACTGCGCAAACCATAAATTTTCGATTGTGAATATACAATATATTTCACATCAAATAACAATGTTCGGCACAACAGACAAAGGTTAGCTGCTCTACTTAAAACAGCTTGCAAAGAACGTGCGTAAATATTGCTGTCCGTGAAATGTTTATCACGGAATGGGTCGTCACGGAATTGGTCGTCAAATTAACACTTACGCTTTACATGAATCTATTAATACAAGAAGAGAGAATGTTAAAGCTTCATATGTGGTCTGTGAGTAGATTTTTCGTCAAAAATACTGTAAAAATAAAGACACATAGACAGCACTTGCTATATATGAAATCTTCTACTCACAAGTTAGCCACTACGTACGAATTCTACAAATTACGATTACTGTCTTTCATATTATGGCTGCTTTTATTCTTTTTACGCAGCTTTCATTTATTTTCCTGTGAAATCGTTAGTCGTATTAAATAGGTCACAGATAATATAATCTTAATCATTAAATCAAGCTAATCATATAAGAGTATTAAAGGTAGACAACTCGATGACACAAAGTCGTCGACTTTGTGTCACGGCCAATTCTGTGCAAAATGACAGCGGGCGACCTCGACAAGCCACCTCCACTGAGTATTTTATAAGGTTAAGAAATTTAAGGATCTCAAACTACAAATTACTAAGTAATGCTTAAGTCGCCAAACAATGTTTCATTCTTGAGACAACGCTGTTAACGCCAAGTTCACGTGTGTCCCCATAAATCAATGATTCAATGATCATATATTAAAACACATCAAGTATTAATTATACAAACCATGAAGTCCAGTCATGGCGAACAACACTTGAAAGGCGCGGCTTCAATTCTCCAAAAATATCTATTGAAGGGAAATGATTCATGTGATTATGGATATCAAGAAATCTCCTCAAGTGATCTTGCGAGCTCATTATCATAGGTACTTATTCACAACTTAGCAAGTTACAAAATTATCTTAGTTATAATTTCTACTCATTCCAAACACTGGTTAAATTATAAACCCTAATAAACTTATGAAAGATTGGGCTAACCATATCATTTTTAATTAAGTAGCACATTCGGTGTTTGTCGGTGTCATGTTAACGGCATGGTTCAGGCGTCAGATTGTCTTGTCAGGAAATTTACTTACTAGATTACAATTTCAATGGAAAACAAAAGGCTATGACACCTTCATAATTCCCTTACAGACTAGAACAAACTTGATTTCTGGGATCGAGTCCCCTACCTTTAAAAGCAATTTCAACGTCCGATGATTTGCGGATGACAGTCAAAGTTTTTTCAACCGATATACTGACATTCTAAAGAAAGAGCGAGGAATAAGAGTTAGCTCAATAACGCTCCTCTTCTTAATGCAATGCGTCGTCTTATTGCACTTCTGTTCCGTATAAACAACTCTGCAGTTACCAGAGTCCAAATCAAAAGTATATATTCAAATTGCTCACGTAAATCCGTCGCTACGACGCTGTAAAGTTTCCCCATAACGTTGCACACATCAAAGTCACGCCTTGACTCCGTAAAACTTTAAATATCTTTACAACTCTGGTTTCAAATCAGCAAAAAATACCTACTCTCATTTTCGTTTCAAGTATTGTTTTCATGGCAGCGTGTGAAGCGAATATCCCAATTACAATTCTAACATGAAATTAATCCAACAACAACAACATCACAAACAACAACAACAAACAACAACAATACTAAATATGATAACAATTGCGTTACGATAATGGTATGGTTGTTGTCGGTTTATATAAAATAGAAGACATATTTATTCCAACTCATTTAAAATTTCGCTTTATTGGCGAAATTTATTGTATGGAAACAAAGAGTTTTCTCATTTATTCTATTAATAACAAGCGGTTGCTCGTTCTCTCAAATACAGTCTTCGATGGGTAATCGAGAATCACTCCGTTGTCGGATATACGATGATTTCAAAATAATTTTCATTGAGCTCTAAACATTCACTTAAAGTTGGCAAAACATCTGAATACCATGAATCACGTTACTAATATTTCGCAAAAAGAGGTCAGGTTCGAGTTAAGAAATGTAACGAGACTGTAAAATCCATACAAATCACGAAATCTCCTCATATGAGCAGTTAAATTCATATACAGGTATAATTATTTCCATTGAAGTCGAACTCCAGGATTGTGTGTGAAAAGAGTCAGGGTAGCTGTTACGGTACGTTTATCTTGCATGGTGAAAACGCTATGCTGAAAGCAAAAATATTTCAAATGAATAAAACATTCTGCAAGACTGAAATTAAAGTATTTTTGTATAAGAAAGGATACATTATTCTGTTACTCTGTAATAGAAACACTTAAAACATTAAGGGTAGGAGGCTGTATCACAAATGGTATGTGATTTTCTATTAAGAATTAAAGCAAACAGAGAAGACGAATTATGAAACAGTCTGACTGGACAGTAGTGTCGGTTCACAAGGGAAGTGAATGATTTTTACAAAGAAAGGAGATTCAATGAAATTACAGTGCGAACTACATCACAAGAGGGTTAGCAACTTTCAACCGATCATTCCAATCAATCAGGAATAAGACTGTGAACGTTATTGTTTTGGAAATTTTGACGAGTAGCTTGGTATACAGAGATGACAAATTATGAATCAGTCTGACTAGAGGGCGAACGTACCATGAGAACATAACATTCATAGCTCTTTTTTGCTCACAACGACATTACTAGACTTTTGTCCAATTCATTCTGAATTACTAAATAAATTAATCACGTGGAGAAATTCAATATTAAGATCAATGTCTTTCTGATTTACATAGACTCCTAGCTAGTTTTAGAGGCTGTATTCCGTCAGCTTCGTGTTGAAACCACCATGAATAAAAATAGAAGCAAGTCTTTCAGTGACCCCAGTTTGATTTTAGAGGATTTCATGAGCAACAGTCATGTAGTCTTTGGAGATTCACAAATATTATTGTAAACGACAAAGGATCAAGAGTTACTCCTGGATGAAAGAAAGAAATATCCTAGGAAAAGAGTCGAATTTCCGTGATTGGAATATAGCGATGAGCTTGGAAAGCCTAGGGAAACCAAATTGGAAAACTTGAATAGAGCCTTGTAGAAGGATAGAAGGAAGGAGGAAATGACATGGATCAGACTGAAGCAGATTTCAGATCATCTCTTTCTAATCTGAAAAGTGGCAGGATCGTAATCATTGATAATTCGATTTTCAGCCACATTAAGCATCAATGTTGATGAAAATCTTAAGGGGCATGATGCAACCATTGATGAAGAGCTTAGGGGGATATGAGGTGACTATTTAGAAGGATTTGATAGGATGATTACTCAATTCAATGATACCTGTGTATGTAAAAGACTTCACTGTCTACTGGTTTCGGTGAAAATAGACCAATGACAACAATGAATTCATATACCCTTTATTACATCTTTGTTGCTAGTACAACATCATGTGAATTCTGATCCAGTATCTCCAAGAAATTTGCTTTGAAAAACAGCAATGCCTCGTGACTTTTACCAAACAAAATACTTTTTTTGGAGGCTTCTTCTCTTATAAATCGAGTATGCATATTTTAATGAAATGGCACAGCGTAGCGATTCAAGCTTGAGGCCAGTCGCTGAAGCGCCGTGTGTGTTCTCCAGTGCCTTTCACAAGCTTCTTTGCGTGCCTTAACTTCCCTCCAGCAATCTTCTTTTCTCTCTATTCTCTCTGTAATAACATTTAGAGCCAAAGAATTCATCAACAAAGTAATTAAGTCGAACAAGCCTAAGAAACAGCATCACCCCTTGCTGGTGTTACGGATAATAAGGCCCAACACAATGGCGGAAAGACGATTTATAAACCTGCTAATAGGCAATGTGCACTTCTATACACGTTTAAGCTTGTTTTCTTGCCTTTCATGGCTATCTTAACAGTATAAAGAAGGCACACAAAGAGCTTTGATCAAGGAGAGAAAAAATGTCGCTTTTATAGTAAAGAGTACCCAGTTGATGATACGAGAGACATTTCAGGTCCCACCTGAGTTTCAGCGGAGATTAGTTGACGAAATTCGAGTAATGAGTATTCAAGGGTGGAATCAACCAAACTCTGAACAGAAGCAGATGGGTCGCTGCTTTGCTAACGATGATCGCACCTAGAATTTGACACTCCTCGACATTTCCGGCGCCGGACAGGCGGACCACATTCATTTAGAACAATCAAACTTTTGATATGACTGTTTTCTAGGTTTAGGAGAGATTCAATTTCGCTCTGTAAATTTTTGTCCGAATATAATTCGACAATGGTAAAGTATGTAAAAAAGTATGGTTGCTTAAAAGACAGTTGCTGGCCTAGATTACAGAACGTCAGTCGATGAAAACAATGAACTGACTCCGTTGAACAAGTGAAAAGCCGACGTGTTCAGCTAGGACAAATACCAATTTGGGGCTTGCTTCCCTAAACTAACTAGTATCACTTTCCCATATTTACTCGGGTCGTGATAACATCAAAGATGGGCGTTCAGTCAGAAAGCACAGAGTTCAAACAGCCGCTGGTAATCTGTTTAGATTGGGTGAAAGGAAAATAGGCACTTGAAACGAGCTGCTGTACCACCCCTTCATAATGTGGTCTATTCACTGTGATAGCAGATAAGCAAAGAATACAATAAGCGTCACGGCAAACCAATGGAAAAGTGTCAATCAAAGTGATAGACAAGCGTTTAAGCAAAGGTTGCTTAATTGAAAAAAAGGAATTGTGACGAGCAATTAGCGCCAATTAGAGTAAAATAATTAGCAAACACAAAAACACTAATGCGCTTTGTTCGCCAAATTCGTTAGTTTTTGTTGACGCATGACTGCACGGTACAGACAACAGAGTCTGTATGGCAAGGCTGGCAATGAGTTGACACCATACAAGCGCACTGTAAAGTCAACAGAACTAAATTTCAGGAGAGGCAGGCTGCTACCTACCGAACTTCTTCCCAGTAGTTTGAAGTGAATCGAGACGTCCTCCATCGGAAATCGAAATAAGACCAAATACGACAAATGGCAAACGTTAAAATTCATGGCAGGTGGTCCCCGTCATTTCTACCGTAATTGATAAACAATGCTAAACAAAAATACATGCCCAGTTATAGATTTTGAGTTCCTGGAAATTTGAATATGAATGATGTCACTATGGTAGACCAATCAGAGGTGACGAGATGATGATCTATCAAAACTACACTGGTTAGAGGGGTGTGTACAAAGCAACCAACACCACTCCTACATTTTACTTTCAACAACACACAATCAAACAGAAATAGTGTCGAGCGATCGGTGCGATCAACGAAGCGACAGTCAACACTGACCATGTGCACTTCTGGTAACACTAGCCTGGTACCGTACGGCCTGAAAATATCTGATCAGCCCATGATGTACGCAGCTTGGGGAAACGGTATGACGCAGGCGGCGTTCGAATATCACCGAGCTCAAATGTATGGCTATAACAGCCGTTTCCGTTACGGAATCCCTGCCATCCCGGCTACTCACGGACTTTCACCATATCTACATCATCATTCGCATGGTACAGACACTTTCTCCGCTCTGATGGCGTTTAATAAAGTCGACCCGAGAACGAGAATGATACACGAAGAACCGAAGCCGAACCATAGTTACATTGGACTTATAGCTATGGCAATTTTGAGCCACAAAGACAAGAAGCTGGTTCTCAGTGACATTTATCAATATATTCTTGATAACTATGCCTACTTTCGCACGAGAGGGCCTGGCTGGAGAAACAGCATTCGTCATAACCTATCATTAAATGACTGTTTTATCAAAGCTGGACGGAGTGCCAACGGTAAAGGACATTTCTGGGCCATACATCCGGCCAACATCGACGACTTTCAGAAAGGTGATTTTAGGAGACGTCGGGCTCAGAGAAAGGTAAGGAAGCACATGGGATTGACGGTACCTGATGACGAAGACAGTCCAAGTCCACCACCAGCCAACACAACACCTTTGAATTGGCCTAACCAGGCATTTATGCACAGCAACAGCTTAAATGAACGCTCCCCCAATCAAAATCAATTGACGAAAAAAAGACAATTTGATGTTGAGAGTTTACTGGCACCAGAAAGCAGTGACTCTGATAAGGCGGTGCAAATCTCACACGATTCTGCTGACCATCTACGAGAAGAAACAAACGACAGTCTCAAAGACGACATTGGGCAACTAAGCAGTTCTACAGATAACAGGGAAAGAGCGGTGACACCAGAAAGGAGTGCCGAAAATGTTGTCTGCCAGTCACAAACTGCGTTACATTCGCCTAGCTTGACAGAAATGAATACGCGCAGCTCGTGGACAACGCCAGCACCCTCTCCAATGGGCGTCTGGCCAAGCAATGTCGGAAGCGCTTGGAGTATTGTCACACCTTCTACTCGTACCACATTTTCTACCGTCATCACACCGATTCCGCAAGGAACGCCGACCCCGTCAGCTGGCGTCGACACCGTACAACAGTGGCAAGAAACCTTTTCCAGAATTATAGCGAAATCATACAGTAAGAACCTAAAAGTAGAATCTTAATGCGTCTGGTTGCTAACTATAACACGAAACGGAGGCTCTGCTGAACTGGGTAGAGAGAAGAGACAAGGAGATTGGTACAGGAAATACAGTTACAAAACTAAATTGATAGAAGAACGGACATCAGTGTTAAGTCATAAAAAGTGCAACTGCATTCGACAATTAACTGTTCTAGTAAGTGCTGTCACTTTTCAACTGTACAACACTTTCAGTCATTTTTCAATAATGCTATTCTCCATTATCGATCATTGGCAGTGCTATAACACTGTTAAACACCCAACCCAGCATGTCTGTAAAAAAGAGTCGAGCAAGATTACAGCATTCAGATAAAATGGTTGTTGTATAAAATTGAAAACTTTTAATAACAAAACATAGATATTTAATTTAAACAAGAATATAACTTTAAGCATACTGTATTAAAACGGTTCAACTAATACGTAGATATGTAGAACAGTGTTCTTTAACATAGATTTTTTACAATATTATAGAGACATTGAAAAAAGGCGACACAAGCATGACTCTTCGTTAAAAACATACAATTACATACAATTATTATGAATTTGAAGTCAACTAAACGCTTTCTGAATGTTTGATAATGTCTCAATGCTTGAAATGTTTGATTACCCTGTACCATAAATTAGAGGAGAAATGGATTCAATCTGTAGTTCAGGGGTTTCTGTGTTTTTGGTCACTTCCTGTTTACACTCTACTTCATGTCGTAAATACTGATATTGGCAAGTAAATCACGACTAGTATAGATATTTATTCAACTGTTTTCACGTCGATTGGTTGCCATGGTATTTACCTAGCTTACCTATCTCTATACAATGCAAGTTTTCCCTTTCTCGCACTAATTTATGCAATTTATCTTGTTTTTCGACAATAAATCGACAATATTATGACTAAAAGTATATACTCTGTGCCTTCTGTGCTTGTAATCTGTAAACGTGTAAGTTGTATTGAAAACATAACTATTGATATCGTAGGGCGTTGTTGTTTTAAGTGAACACCTTTCTCCTTCACGGAATGGGAAAAATCATCTGAATCTTAGTAAGATACATGTACTGCACTTATATCGTGACATCAGTCAGGTACAAGAGAACGTCTCCTTTTTTCCTATCTTAATTTAATTTACAAGAAAGTACCGAAATATCATTTGCAAAATGTTACAGAAAAAAAGACTTGGAGATTGATATTTTTTAAACTAGAAAATAAAAGCACTATGATTTCATACGTTTACTGTCAATTTATGTGACAGAACTCTAATATCAACCTCGCAACTTGTCGCCGTTTTGTTTATATATAATTCTTGTTAACGGATTACGCCAAACGAAATAGGGCTCAATATTTTAAAAGAAGTCTTTTCGGTAGTTTATTCATCCGGTTGCTATAAATTCGACAATATCGTAAGCAGTAAAAATCAACTGGTTGACAAGGAATATAATTTTTGATAAACATCGATAACACTTGTCAGATTTGTGCTACGGAACCCGGCTAGTAAGGAACTATTTTGTGGTACAGAACCCGGCTAGTAGGGAACTACTTTCCGTTTGTAAATGATGAAGGTTTCATTTTTGCATACATTTCATGACAGAGAGAGAGTAACTGTCGATGCGACTAGCTGTTCAAGCCGTAAAATGTAGAACTTTGATTCCGTTTATTACTCATAGAGAGCAATTTCGTGGTCTGGTGATACTTTCCTTAAATTCAAACCTATACTCTCTGTACCGCTCTTTTTTTTTTGAAAATGATTGTCCAAAAATGAAACAAATGAGTATTATCGTTAATGCTGACACTCATTCCACTTCAAGATACAACTGCGGGATTACATCTTGACAAATCTCCAGTTTACTCAGGTCAAAATCAAAAGCAAGGAACCAGGTGTAAAGTTCTTTATCGATTCTTCTGCTTTTAAAAAACGAAGCTGTCGATTAATCACTCGGAGTCATCTAAAGCTATCAAAGATGTCTTTTTGTTACTTACATAAAAACCAACGGCAAACAGTTGACTCCAAAATGTAAATACTTTGATCTGACAAATCTTACATGGTCTCTTATATGATGAGTTAGACTTGCCATTTCAGACCTATTCATTTAGGTTGGGAGACTGGCCATTTCAGACCTATTCATTTAAGTTGGAGATCTGAAGAACGGAACTCTGGTTGTAACTCCTTCATTTTCCCGATACGTGAGAGCTGACACGCTGCTTCCGCTGCGGTTTCCAAGACAGGATATTACACAGAAAACCGCTGAAAACTATGAAATATCAATAAATTGGCTTCAAAACGTGATCTTCAAACATATATCAGCTTTGGACTGAAATTTCCAAACTGATAAACATTTGATAAATGTTGATCGAACTCGCAAAATTTGATATGGTAACTTCTCTTTTGTTTTCAAATGTGTTTACAATATTTTGAGACTACAGAAAAAATACCAAAGTAGTACCGCTTGACAGTTATTTACTGTGATAACTTTCCCTGGGATCATGATAGATGTGAGTATAATGGTGGTTGAAACGATATCTAGTCGAGTGATGATACAATAATTGAAGACAGTTGACGTTACAAAGTATTGATTATTAATTGAAAAATCTTGCTCATTCTTTCAGCTCATGGGCATTCTCGTTTACTTCGAAAAGGTTCAACTTCGTGGAGGGACCGTGAATTCATTATGTTCAAGACTGATTTATTTACAATCACATTTTAAGATCGATTTTTTTTCTTTTAAAGTTACATGTGTATTTTCTTGATGTAAAGGACTTTTTCTCATTGCGTATTAAGTTTCAACTATTTCGAGCGTTTTGAAGGGGGTTGGTTGTCACCTTTAGTGATTGTAATGTTGATCTCTAATCTCTAAGGACCACAGGGACGAAAGAAAAAAGCACGGTAGCATAGTAAGACAGGGCTTCAGGCTTATGACAAATGCAATATAATGTTTGTTTCGGCATCTACGTCTTTCGATTGTTGAAGTTTTAAATAGCTTCCTACCATTGTGGAGCCAAGATAGATAGGCCAGGCAGAAATTGACTTGCCAAGTTTTAAATAGCTTCCTACCATTGTGGAGCCAAGATAGATAGGCCAGGCAGAAATTGACTTGCCAAGTTTTTAATCGCTACCTACTCCGCCTAATTCGTTAATTCTCCATTGTTAGCTATTGTTGTAAAACACAAAAGTCAAAATCGGAGAATACACTGGAGCTAAAAGGAACGGTCTCCCAGTTACTCTATACAATATGTTTACGAAAATTGAAGGCAACCATAGGTGCCAGTGTTCGTGTCGCTGTCTGGCGACCCCATTTTTTCTTAGATTAAAATTACAGTATGCTGATATCTCTTGCTGATCGTCTTTGTGACATCTCGCCTTGCTGTACTTCAAAGGTGACAGCCGAAACATTTGCAAATGCCATGTTACTTTGACACGGCAACTTAGAACACTGCTGTGTGATGAAGTTTCGACCAAAAAAGTGTCGCAGTGTGACTACTGCCTTTATACGGATGTTTTCTTGAAAACTGTGCACACAGGGTTATCTTAACTTTAAAATGGGTAATTTTGGGGACAGTTTTCAGCAAAATCTAAACAGCTGATAACAATTTCATAACATATGGAGGTGTACTCGTAATTTGTAGGAACAAATTGCCCAACCGTTGTAATATACATAAAAGGGTTGATGTAATTAGCCAACAAGGGACTTGGCAAGCCAAATGATTAAATTATAAACTATTTGTAGGTATATTATCTGAAAGGTAAACTAGACACAACTGAGCCTGAGGCGACAGCCTGAGGCCATCCGTCATTCCTGCTGGCAAACATGCTAGATTTGTTTGTATATAGGAGAATCAAATGTTCGTTAACCAGGTTGGATGCGAGCGGGTTAGACATGATGAAACTTTACAAGTTTGGTAAGAATTTACGATAGCTTCTCACTTCACCGCTACTTTGCTTTATTTACAGCTTTACCCCTAAACGGGTTTCAAAAGTAACAGCTTGCTAGATTTTACAATTCTCATTGGAAGCGTGCAAATCATTGCTTAAAGCTCTTTTTAGATCGGCAAAATCCTTCTTTTGTCAGTTCATCGAAATCGTGCAAAATACAACGCCAAATGCCATTTGGATTTAAAGATAAATGAAATTTGTTTCACTGCCGCAAGTTTTCTGAAATACAAATATCTGCAAGACTTTACAAATAGTGTTTATTTCTCTTCATACTTGATAACGTTGAAATCTAAGTAGCATAACATGTAAATTTTATAATTTTCCGACCATTCAAATTTACAAGAAAGGACATTTTATGATCTTAGATCTAAAATTGGTAATTTATAATAAACAGTTTATTGTCGCCGATAGTGTACTGCCACCGATAAACAATAAATTTCATCGATATTCCTGTCAATCAATCACGATGTTGACGTGTCAAGATTTTGTTTTCCGTTAAGACATGATAACTTTGGGGTTTTTTTTCATTTCAACCACTTAGTTATTTTGCCAATCTTCATCAAGCATTTTTAAATTTAGACTGGTAAACCCATCGATTAAATTGTTGAAAGGTATTATGGGGTTTACGTGCCATAATGTTGCTATCTCGCTGTAACCCTCTGCCTTGGTTGATCCTCTTTCTGTGTGCCTGTGTAATTTCAAAATGTACACCTGTAGACATGCTGTAACTGATAATTTCATCGTGGCCGAGAATAGTTAATTGATTTTTTAAGAAACACAATTGTCTCGTAAAATTACCGTGAGAAGAAAAACGTAACCTTTTGTCAGACAGCTTAGCTAGCTATTTTGAATCTACAGCCAATGTAAAGTAATAATTGTAATGACAGGGAAGGGTTAGTTAATCTCGCATTTCAAAGACACACACAGTCAGTACATTACACGGACCGATAAACGTTTCATGGCGTTACCACAGATGATTTTAACCTTAATGTTATATTTCATGATGTTCTCAGATAACATATCAAAAACTGTTCTAGTTTGACGGCGTTCGTCATCATCATCGTCATCACCATCACGCTAAATTGATAAATGACTCGACCAGAAAGTTCCTTGACGGTATTATAAACCTGTTGACACAGAAAACGATATAGAACTAAAAACCATGGCACGACAATTTAAAAACTACATAGACGTGACATAGAAAATAGAGAGAGAGACATCATAGTTTTGATCTGCTCTTTGGCAAAAACTGTCGATTAATTTTACCTCTCGGAAATCTTAACGCTCTGAAGGGGGAAGGAATTAGGAAAGATGACGTCCTATTAGGTTGAAAGTCAGAAACTACCTATTGTTATTTTCATCTATTATATCAAAAGTTAACTGTTTGTTGTGACTTGTGTTTGAGACATAGCTTCGTCTACATTGGATTATTTGTGAGTACATTTCTTGTGACATTTCGCGCAAAACCATGACATTTAATTTGAAGGTAATTACGTCACAGGGGAAGAGCAAAGAAATAGGCAAGATATGAACTGTTGAATACGTAAATTAGACAGTTATGTTTTATCGTCGTCGTATTTCACATACTGTTTACTTTACATGAATTTAAGGCCACCTTCCACTCGTCTTATATGTATGTATGTATGTATGTATGTATGTATGTATGTATGTATGTATGTATGTATGTATGTATGTATGTATGTATGTATGTATGTATGTATGTATGTATGTGTATTTTACGCCAAGTTTAGAGGGAATAGAAAATATCAGCAATGGTCTTTACTCAAGGGAAGTGGCTAGGCTACTCTTTAGAAATCTCCATGACTGTGTATAGAATGATACTGACCATCCCTTGGAGCATTTTTAGTTTATCATCGTTAATTTTGATGATAGAGGTCTTCTTTCATACAGATTTTAGCCGATACATTCATTGAAAGGCAGATTTTCCCCTTCTGGCTGATCTACTAACATCCTGTATCTACATTCATAAAACCTGGCGTTTGTGAATTTGGTGTCAGTTTGCAGAAACAAATTTGGAACAATGGAATAATGATGTCGTCCTATGCACGTGATCTATGCTTTTAACAGTCATTCAATTCAAAGTATATAATGCTAAGGGGTTTAGAATGACACTAGTTTGTGATTATTGTGGTCACTGTTGTTTCTCGCATTATGACTTCGGCAGTGCGCATGCGGATATCTCAATGTATGCTAGACACTTGTGCTGCTGCAGTATTGCGAGAAGTATTTGTGGTGTAAACTGAACAATAATGATATATGTCATAATTGTGGTTAAGTTAACGCATAGACACTGTTTATGCTTTACGTGTTTGGAGAATGACTCTGTGACACAAAGATGTTGAAAGCTTCAACTTCTGACTTATATTATGTGACAGCTCAGTTTACTTGCCAAAGCTGAGAGTAATACGGTTCAAAGAATAGATATGGGTATAAGAGGGGCACCACCACATTCAACGGCAGAGTGTTGCTAAATACTTTTAGGTGACGAATTTTGGTCAGAAAGAAATGTCAGTCCAATCGGTGAATGTCAGGCCAGGATACCTAGAATAGCATAAACCGTCACTTTATGCAAAGTTAGCATCAAATATTTCTCAGAACTTGAGCTGCTGGAATAAGGTAGAGAGATTGTCAATCTGGAGGAGCTACATCCTTTGTCCTGTACAGCAGAGTAGAATTATGATACTTTTGCAAGGCAGGCTTTTTCAATGAAGACTACCATGTATGTATTACACGAATGTTTATTTATACAGAAAAGGCGAATTATAAAACTGACGTCTGTTGCCGAAAACTTCTTCACTATGCATGACGAAAATGTCAAAGACAATGCAAATGGTGATAAGTTGAAACGTATCACAGTAAGTGGGCACTGTCAAATTCAATATCAACATTGGCACTCTAAATACAGAGCAAGCTAGACAACCCTAGAGACTTCAGGCAATACACATCTTCGCTACTATTTAGTATGGAATCAAACATCTAGATGATCACTCTCTCATAAAGCGTTGTTTTGACTCGAAATTTCACATTAATCTGCATGTTGTCATCGGTGGATAATCTTCTATTATGTGAACTGTCTCGATTTATCATCAGAAGTACGGCCGAATCAATCCAAGATGACCAATTTCGAAAGACTTCAGAAAAGGGCATTCGGTGAAAACAAGCTTCGTTCAAACAAGGCCCCTAGAATCATAGTTTAAGATTTATCAATTTAACTAGGGTTTTTTCCCTTGAATGTCTGCATATGCCATGCCACAAATAACGCCCGCATATGCTTGTCACATTTTTGTCTCAACCTGTTACACCTAATAAAAAAGAAGAAAAAAAACAGGGGAATTGGTTTAGGAAAATACATTAGTTCATTTCCGTGTATATCTGTAGACAGATGAGGTTATAGAATACCGCTCAAATTTGTAGATTGAAAACGGAAGACAGCGTAGAGGCTTCGTTCCTAATAGAATTAGTGTGCCCTGAATTGTAGACACGAGTGTACGCATTTTTATGAAATATAAATGCGGCAATGAAACTTGATTGACTCTTAATGGGGATACGCTAAGTACTCAACTAACAACGCTTGTTCATCAACCAAGGTACATTTCCTCCAGGGTCCTTACGCCATAATTTTACTTCATCGTAAATGCACTTGATCATTATTGTATTTGACGGAAGCTATGGAGCCAGGCTTTCAAACGTTTTTCTCCAAACAAATTGCGACTTAGAAACAAGACGAAAAACAAATAAAATGTGGTGTTTGTACACTCTGCCCTTCTTTCGCTTGGTTGTATCTATCACGTGATTCGACGAAAACATGCAACGTTTCTGCCTGATTTGGAGAGAATTGCTTTCGTCACTGTTAATGACATGTTGTTATTGCCTACTGTCATGTCAGGGTTTCTCACCAAGCTTTTTTGAAGCCGTCACTTTCAATGATGCTTAGCTTATTCTCATTCTAATTATTTTAATTCTAATCCTATTGTTACAGTGTGATAAATGCGACATTTCCCCGCACAGCTAGGGGAGTGCATTAATTAGAACATCTCACCCCGCTATGAACACAATCAAGTATTTTGAAACAAAAGAAGGAAAGCACTGCAAGCTATTTCAATACAAAACCGGTCTGTTGGTTCAAATAATCATGAACAGGAATGACAAATAATGGACCGGAATGTTATCACAATATACCACTCCTATACACTAAGCAGAACTCTGTAAATTATTTCATGTCTAATATCTCCCCTCTTAGCAAATTAAACGAAGCGACATCTGTATGTCACTATTATCTTGGTAATGAAAATTTCAAATCATGTTGATGGTGTCGCTATGTTTAGACGTATCTTTTACCATGTTTGTCTCACATTGATTTTTATACTAGACCGTTTTGTCGCACTACTATTTTAATTTGTCAAATTCGTTAGTGTGAATTATGATTCAGATGAGATTTTAATAATATGATAAATGACAATATGATAGTTACGATTATACAAAATCCTTAACTTGACTTTGAACCAGTAAGATATTCTGACTTGCAGGCTTTCTACTGTTGCTATAGAGAGATAGAGATACGTGTATGTTCGGGGGAAAATGACACAGGAAATGAGCACAATTTCTTTTGTGTTGATAATGAAAACGCAACTTTCATTTTTGCTTTCCTTATTCAAGTAAGATATGACGATCAATGGCATATTTATATGATTTATGATGATGTCATAGGAAAAATGTAATTATATTCTACGAACGGACTTTTAAATAAACAAAATTGAACACGTCCACACGTAAAATGAAATTTAAAAGCAATGAGGCAAAATGCACTTTGTGTGTGTTTTTAAAAATGATATCCCTTGATGGACGAGATATCGTAAAATTCCCATTTCTTTCCTGGTTTTAAAATAATTGTTTTATTGAAGCGAATTACTGCTAGATCGTGACCTTAAATAACACCATGATAGCTTAAACAGTCAACGAGATCCTCAAATACCGAGACAGAGTTTTTGTAAGCTTGTAATTAACATTTCACATTAATTTGAAAAACAATAAACGTCAAGGTAACATGTGAGATGTGGCACGTTAATGCCACCATGACGACCAAGGAGAGGACAGTTGTTACAAACAAAGGAAAATTGGATGGTTTTTTTTGCCTGCGAAATTTGCAACAAGATCTATTCAGGTTATAGATGTTGTTCTAAAAAGAGAGTCTTAGATTTCAAAACAATTTAAATTTGAATAAAGTTAATATATAGTTAAAGCAAAGGTTGAATTATGATTTCAGTTGTTTTCATGTCAGCAGTTTAAGTAATGAAGATATGTTAAAACAGAGTAAAGCCAAGATGTCCACCTTCAAGGTCATCACTTTCTGAGCGCTATAAAGGTGTTACACTTTGACAAACATTTGCAATAATCGCCTCACACAGGCATCTGCTATGTATTCATATCGCAATGTTTATAACGCAGACAATCCATTGATATTACTCGAATATTTTCCCGGTATACTCAGGTAAGGCGTGAAACAACGGTTTATTCAACCATATTTCCGTATTCTCTAATTGCCCCCTAATAAAGATAAATGGCAGGTCTTACAAATATTTCGTCGTTGATCCCGACTTCAGAAGAACATCGTATTTTACAACCGTTCAAAAAAGAAAGACTAACGAGTTATTTAAGAAGTCTGATAACAGTCACATCAAAACAGCATATTTTATCACCATATATATACTAGATTTGGCCGAGGAAAATTATATCAATGTTATGTGTTTATAGCAAGCTTTGTGATGTACAAATTGGAATGAAGAATACGTTTGCTGTCGGTCTACAGACACTTTCATGTGCGGAGTGCGGATAGAGGAAGCTTTGTGCGACAAATGGAGTGGAAAGATGAACAGCTTGCTTGCTATCAGGCCGCCACTGCCGACTCTACGCCTGATTAGGATAATAGCACTGGTGGGCAAGTTGACTAGAAGCTATAGAACAAGGAAATTTAACATGTAACTTAAGAGGTAGTGCGAGAATGGCTATCGTCCCGGCAGTACTTTGAAAATGATGTCGTCACTAAAACATGTTCCATTTAGAGTTTACAAAATCTCGTAGCGTTTTGCACTGTGTTTCATTTAAGAACATGACGACGCATTTACAATCTTTAATGCCAAGATGTCGGTGAGATATGAAGTGAAATTTGTCCAACGTGTCTGTGCAAAGAGTCATACTATTTTGTCTGTATACTCTTGATCCTGACAAATTACTTGTAAGATGTCAATATTTCACGTATTAGATACAGAACCAAAAGACATTGTTCATGAGTTCGCCGCCACAAATACAGTGAAACGCTGAATTGCATGTCCATCACTAATCCTGTGTTCATAGTTTAAACACGGTAGTTCCTATTTCACTTTTAACACAGCTGTAGCACTCTCGCAGTACATCCCTCAAATGTTATTCAGTTAGTAAAGATCGTTGTGATCTGAACTTCAACCTTTACGGAGAAGAATTTAGCGATGTTCGGTTAGACCTAATGAGTTGTCCCTACTGATGTCTCTGAGGTCTTGCGTCCCATGTACTCTATAATGTGCTAATTGATAGCTGTCGCCGACTAAATGTTCCCAATTGAGCGAGATTATTGGTACTATGCCCACTATAGATCATCGCCACGGAGAATGAAAGGTTTCCTGATTTTTCAAAGTAGAAATTTTAATGTTGTTCTTGCCGATCCATTTGCTGCCAGATAACATCTTGGTTAGGGAGATGCACCTTTACGATACTGTTACTTATACAGTCCAAATGGAGCTAACGGCCCGTCTCTATATCGCCCTTCAAATCAACAGTGTAGTCTGTGGAGACTCGTTTTCTGTTCCTCAATACCGGGCACCGGTTTGTTTTCCCTGGTAAACAGTTTACAAACACAGCAATGGTCTGAGATAGACACGACGTGTTGTGTGTTATAAATGATGAGACACTGTGAAAAAAAACCGGATTTGTCGAGAAGGGCAAAGGCAAAATTTTCTCATTTTTTAAATTTATTGTGAATCGATATGTTTGGCGCAAGTTTATTGTCTGTAAAATTCACGGTTGATTAACTTTCATTATACGGCAGTCTAGAGGAACATGACACGCTATCATGCTCTTAAATTGTCGTCACCGGAATGCTTATTGGTAAGAAATCCATACGTCATAGGTAATAACCAAACTGGGATTTCTCAATATTCCCTACTACGTGCTCAACGGTAACTTCGACTTTAATTTGCTTAATACCATCAATATTTTGAATCAAATTTACCTGTAAAAATGTAACAGAAACATTGGAATAGACCAAGATAGGAATCACCACCAAACCGCAGAAAATTGGGCGGAATTGAGTTATCAAAATTGATCAACGCCTGTCAATGGTAGTGAAGCCAGTTGTACAGGACATGTTCTGGTCTGTACGTGCTGTTTGGTTTTTGTCATAAAAATTATCATTTTGACAAAAACATTTGTCATGCAATTTGATCACGATGGAAAGGGTGAGAAGTCTTGAAATGTGCTATTCTGTAACAGTAAAGCTTGAAAAATGGCGATAACCTGCCGGGCACTGACTAAAATATATGAATTAGTTCAGCTTAATAAGCTACGCAGACAAACACCTCTGTGTATTCATATATTCTTGATATGAAATGACCCAAAGATGAATATTTCTGGTTGTTGGTCGCACAAAGACAAGCTAAAAGATCACAATATCGTGATAGTCTTTGCAAGTCTGTTTCAAACACTATGTCCGTAGGAGACAATTTACCAGGTGAAATAGAGCATACGTGGTTACTATAAATGCAATGCAAATACTTAAGATATGGCTTAATAACACACTCAAGATGGAGTCGTGTATTAAAATGGTGAAAGATATCGAGTGAAGTAAAAAGCACTCTAGTTGTTTTGAAATTCAAATGACTTGACATACATGGATAGTGGATTGATCCTCGGTAACATGTACGCTTCACAATGTCTGCATATTCGGTATTACCATGCAAAAGATAGGGCTGGAATCATTGACAGCGCCTTTTAATTCGGTAAAATAGGGTAATGCGAATGATGCCATCGCACCTCGTACATTGACTGACGCATTTGATATATCATTAATTGTATTATCGTAATCTATTAAGTTTTATAAAGTCAGTCTGTCTTAAAAGCCTACGACATCGGTGTTGTTGATGTGCAGCCCTGCTGAATTATCGTTGAAAAATGCATGTACAATTCTCCAATGGCCCTCTTTCCCAAGCGGTTTACGGGCAACCGTCCACGCTTACGTTTTCAAATATTTTGTGAAAGCCGTTGTGTTTGTCAGAGTGTGAGTCACAAACAACGTGATAACGACAGAAAATTGGGCGAGATTTTTAGAGTCGTATTACTATGACAACAGATCAGACTTTAAAATGAACCTCTTTGACTGTAAGCACCAGAGTGACTTTTCACAACTTTGTCATGATATGAAGCATGGTTTTAGTAAGTGGAAAGCGTTCATTTGTGAGTGGGAACAGGTGCAGGGATCCAAATGAGAGGACACTTGTGAGATGTGTTAGCCCCTAACTGCCATGTATATGTTTCTATTTAACATGTAAATTAATAGTTAAAAGGCTTGCTCTCGCATCGTCATAAAACATCTCGCTGTCAAAATCGGGAATAACTTCACATTTTACAGTTAGAGATGCAAGGCGGGCTCTCAGCTGTACCTACAACCATATTTATTTATACCCCCGGGCTTGCACACATAGTTCAGTGCGCATGAATTAAATTTCGATTTGTACCTTTTACGTTTTAAATGTCCGGCAATTCAATCAGCTAACCCCTAGAAGGGATTGGTGTTATGGCCGAGTACAAATACACACACATACATACACACACACGTCACCCTACTCAAAGTCCAACGTTTTTAGCGAGTAAACCGCAAACTTAGCAGGAGTTAGAAAGCGCGCATTTGATGACGACGGCCACTGATTAGTTAATACTCAAGTAAACGATGATTAAGTGCGACCCATTTTCTGGCAAAATATCATGATTGAGGGGGAATAGACGGGCAATTAATATTTGATAAGTTTAAAACGAAGGAAATTAATAGGCGTTGTTGGTGGTATGTCACAAAATCGTATTGATTCCGTTGCTACATCTCCCTCTGTAGGCTTGTCTTAATTGAAAGCTTTTTACGGTGACTTTTAAAACCGGAGTGTCAAGATTTTTTAAAAGCACTCGCTTAAAATAAGCGAGATCAGAAAGACGCTGCTTAATTCAATTACGTCACTAAATTCATTTGCCAAATGTAATGAAATAAAAGCTTGCTTGAAGACAGCGATTGTCGTGTGGTGTTGTAAGCAGGTTGTTTCCATGGCAAAGGACATGAGAAATTGACACATTTTTGACAAAATTCCTATCAGTCGCTTAAGCTATACTGCGAAAATTTAACATTAGATTAAACGGTTCAAATGTTGGAAATTAACCATTATCGAATATATGACACAGTCGACAAAGGAAGCCGCTATTGACAAAACAGCAAATTTTATTTCAATTTGGTAATTGTGTGCCCAGTGTAAACGCCGCTGTGACCAAAGTAAAATATCCAAGACAAATGATGCATATTCGGTGTTATACAAATTTAAATTAATAAATGATACTTTTGTTGTATCTGTTCATAGGAAACCGACCAAAGGATGTGTGTAAGTTTGCCGTGTAAGTGTTTACTTAGAGTAAATAAAAAAAATAAATGTTCACAATATTTGAAGATAGGAGCTGATTGCTTCACTGTGAAATACAATATATTTCCTCGACTTCGTATAGCAGTATTTGCGTCAGCTGGGTAAGGTACCTTTCCTTTTCTCGAATTTAACGTGTTGGAGCGTTGATGTTTTGAAACCAGAAGCAGCCAAGTAGAAGCGAACAATGGCGTGGGCATTTATTTCTGTAAATAGAGTCCGCTTTTAGAGATGGTCCCTGGACGCAATAAGTCAATGCGGCCAACAAGGCGTGCAGTGTTTAGAAAAACGCTTGCAATCCATCGGAAATAATGCAAAGTGCCTAGCTTTAAATGATGAGTCATGTCATCTGGAAAGTTTAAGAAAGAGATCTATCCAATTTTGGGTTCATTTCGCATTCGACCGGTTTGCGATGAAAAAGGCCTTGCTGCTCAGTGAGACGAGCGTAGAGTTTGTCAAGCTTCTATTGAAACTCGTCATACTGAGCCAGACTGGACAAGGACGTGTAAAGTGGATAGACTGGCAACTATATTTTACAAAAACAGTTCTTGTTTTGTTCCTACTACAAAGGAGTAGGTAAAATGTGTTGAAATCCGTGGTTATTAAACACTTTTGAAGGAGGAAATCATAATATTTGAAATGGACACTTGGAAAGGTGACAAACTCTATGTAGACTTATGGTGTGCTTTTTATAAGACTGACCGTAAAATCTCACGTGAGAAATTAACAATTGCCATGTATGCAATAAATGCCAGTCCATATCGGCTGTTCGATTTTCTCCCACCGGACAACAGAGCAAGAGACAGAACAATGCTTACAGGCAATGCCTACCATCTGCAGCACTAAAAATCATACAAAGGCCGTCATTTGCCTCTATAATACTGAAAACATGGTCGCAGCAAGGGCTAAATTACCACAATAAGTGACAGACACGTAACAGCCACAATGCACACCATCAGAAGACGAATAATAAAATTCAGGTTTATGATTACCGGATCTTCAATTTTGATTTTCAAATCAACGTTGGAAGATGTCGGCAGGAGTTACAGTAATCTGTCAACACAACTAGACCACACCACTTTGATGTCCATATTAAAAAGGCGCCGGACGCAATTTTAGGTTCAATGCTGTATGGAGAAAGTATCGCGCCCATCAACTTTCAGCGCAGATGGCTCGGATACAACTGTCTTCAATTTTGTTATCGAGCAAATACGAAAAAACAAGACCGCAGAGTTCTTTTAATCATCAGCTGCTAACATTTTTCTCTTCCTTTTTTGCATTGAAAGCTTCACATGGGGAGCTGAACAATAGCATTATGGCAAGCAATAGTCTGTTCTGCTCACATGTAATAGACCATCTTACTGGTCGCTAACAAAAGATTTCCACAATTACTTGGCGGGAATCGGGAAATGTAGTTCAACGGTGAATTATTAGCAATACAGGTTTTCTCTCACAGAACTGTGACCATGGTTTGCCCGGTAACAGCCAAACTTTTACACAACACTTAAGTACAACATCTTCAAATCAATTTCGATATGTTTACTCTCAAAACCTGCAACTCACTCGTTCAAGTCGTTGCTGTTATACTCGGCCACGAATTCGCTGTACACACTTTGAAAACACCGTAGCAGGTTACTGCGCCCTAGCTATTGAGAACACAGTTAAAAAAGTAGCTATCTCTACTACCCTGGCAACGCATTTACCTAAATCGCTCTCCCCTCTTCATACACGCTGTAGCCATCTGCTATTAAAATTCGTAATAAAAAGATAATGTAAAATCAAAACAGCAACTACTTTTGGCGCGTTCTCTTAGTATTTTTCTATGAACATTTTACATTGACTCCGTGGGAAAACATCGGGAAAAATCTGCTGTACGATATTTGACATAGCTGGTTACACATGGAACAGCCAGTAAAAATTTAACCGGGAAGCTTCGGGGAAAATATTGACAAAGATAAACAATAAGCTTGATGAATACGTTGATGGTGGCTGTATGCATGGATAACGAGGATCACTCACAAAAGGTGCGAATGCCTCACCGCCCCTGTAATTATCGCGTTTGCCTAAGGTGTTAATAAGGTGAGTGGCTATAGCATTGAGGTTCCTTTCTTCTGTTGTACCGTAAACAAGCTGATGATTATTTTGAGTTGTTTGAGCTTACCCTCATGAAATGTATCACTTAGGTGTTGCTGTTGCCGAGATTTTACTTGAAGCATAACATCACTTATGCGAGGTGTTGGACTGTAGACTTGTGAAGACCAAAGCCGATGAATTGAAATGATGTGCATATACCAAGCCAAAGACTTTAATATGAAAGACTTGGGATTTTTTAAGGGGGGGGGGGGCGGTAGACGCGTTGAGCAACACTCATTGCATTCAATTTGTGTACAACTCTCGCTTAGTGAATTATTGGTCACACGTATGACTGGTGCATGCATCTCGACCGCATTAACACTCATACATATTGCTTCGTTTCATTTACCATTTCTCTGATGCAAGATGTCTGACGAAACGTTTTTAAGAATTAAGAAGGCAAGCCCTGTTTGTACAATTTACTTGATGAAAACATCATGGACAAAAAGCAAGGAAGGGCATTACACTTTATAGACACATTTAAGTTGGCATCAGCTGAAAAATCCAAAGTTGTTTTCATGTACGGCGCGTATTCAGCAAACTTGTTCTCAGAAAGCAAACAAGCAAACAGGCACAGTGCCAGACAAATGCACGTACAACGGCACACAGGCACAGTGCCAGACAAATGCACGTACAACGGCACACAGGGTCAGTGCCAGACAGATGAACATACAACGGCAGGTACTGTGTACTTCAGGTACTGTGTCAGGCAAGTATGTAATTGTTCACATGCAATTGTTCTCAATAAAACTTGTCTGAAAATCTTATTTTGATAACTTGAAAGTCATTTACACTCACAAACAATTCGATGTATAATCTTATACATTGTTGAATATGATCGTTTCTATCTCTGTACAAGGTTTCTAATTAGCTGCATACAGTTGTGTTATATGGTACATGTTTGTATCCATGTTATTTTTCTATGTTTGATTTCACAATAGAAACCAATATTATAAAACTTTGACATACATTGGCCATCGTCGATCAATGAGCACTGAAGATGACCATTAGACATGGCTGAAGCAAAGAGCTGTAATGTTTATTTGTGCCGTACAAGCACTGTATTGAGACAAAACAATTCTCAGTTGTGGGAGGCCTCAGGGAGGCGGAGTTAGTAATTACGGCGAATTTAACTACAGTAATTGTTTGGTACAAACAATTGATCAGGATGGTAGGGACCATGTGCAATGTATTGACGTCTTCGAAAAATCCTTTTGCAAAACATCTACAAAACACTTACACAAAGATTCTTTTGAAATCTGTAGACAATGACCTCATCGATGTACGGTGCCAATCATTGAATGCATTCGATGCGTGAGTTGCTATCTCCATTCTTCTCCACGCAGCAGGTAGACCATAATTCGTCAAATCACCAATCACACTTGGCACGCCCACATTTTACAATAATCCAAGGCGCCCTTGGACCTCTACAGTCACCGTGTCTTGACGTCATGTACTCTTTACTATATGTCTTACGATTTCTCGATGAAAGGACAGAATTCTGAAACTCTGGCTGCCAATTTTACAGCTATGTTGTGCATGTTATCATTGTCTTCGACATAATTTTGTCACCATTCAAAGCAGTGATACGAATGCCAGCTTGTAAAACTGTCCGAATTTATGGTCAGCTTTACTGGCAGACAATTGTCCACTCAATATATATAGCACACACATTTATAGGCGCATTTTCATGCTGATAGGGGACTATAGACCACTGCCTTTCTGGAGATCTATAGACCACTGCCTTTCTGGGGATCTATAGACCACTGCCTTTCTGTAAGACACTTACGTGTAGGACACTAAACCGAATCATAAAAATAAGAATGATTTTTGGAAAATGTAGGAAGTTGGCATTTGTATTAGCAATTAGGGCATTTGCCTTAAAATGACACAACAAATCGTTGACATTTCACTGTCAAAAATGAGCAGAAAGAAGTCGAATGTCACGCATGGATGTGTACATGCAGAGAGTTCAAAGGATAATGTATAAATATAATTTGACTATCAACTGTTGGTTATTATTGATATTAAAGTGGCGCAGCTTTCCAGTGTTTAAGGATTGCGGGGCAATCGATGCAGAATATTTGAGACCGTTTGAGCTTGATACAAAAACAGCCCATGCGTATTCCAAATTCATGTTTCGACTAAAATACATGTCACAATACTTCTGACAGTTCTGTACTCTGTTCACGGTGCACACAATATCCCAGTGTATTTCAAAATAAAAAGGTAATGACATAGAAGTACTGGATTTTGTATAGTTGAACAGATATTTGACTAATTCTGTTCAAAGTTGATTGATAAAGACAGCCACAGGGCGTCGAACTGCAAGGCAGCCTGCAACTGCTCGTCGTTCAGAAAAAACTATAAGATTTTCAGCCTTCCATCCAATATCGTTACGTGAGAAGAGCAAAGATACCAATTTCATTCGAAAAATTGCTGAAAGTCGTTCAAAGTAAGTTGTCATTTTAGCCGTTTTCATGAACATGGTTGCAGCTGTTATTGTGATAGGAATAAATCTGTACTCGTATTCAGCTGTTATATTCACTTTGCAGGAAATACATCGCCCGGTACTTTGCAATAACTGTGGAGAGATACCCACATGTATATCTCCAACACATACCAGTTGCATTTGCGCGAATGATATACATGATGTAGGAACGTGCCAGGCTTTACATGTAATACTACTTATAAATTCAAAACGGCAACAAATCTCTTTCCAAAAATCTTAAGAAAACCATGGGAAAGGAAAAGGAACAAAGCACAATTGTAACAGGACAATTCAAGCGTTAAATGGTCAAGCGCATGACAACAAACAGGCATCGCCTTACTCTTTATTTGGATTATTATTTTCCAGTCAAAGTTTTAAAGAAAGTTTTCAAAAGCTTTTTCATAATTTCACCATCTTTCTTTATCCACACGAATGCAGCATTATTATCGACTGAATGAAAATCACACATTATTTTCAGAGTGCTACTAAAAGTCGCACTGTTCTCCAGTCAATGCCGTAAGAGGGCGATATCCAACGGCTTTATTATGTTCTCAGGTCGATCAGCTGAGGTCTTTGTAACACAGACATGTTTCTAGGGTGCCCGGGTATCCTTTTTAGAGGCAACCTGAAAAGTTATCATTTTCATTTGAGCCAACGAACGACGAAGCATGCTATTCTTAGTATTATAAATCAGTATTTCAGCTGCCCTTGACTTAGGGATTTGTTGTGTCGACACACTGGATAATGTCATACAGGGTTGCAATACTAGACGTTACCATCAGGTTACAGATTAACTCTGGGCGTAAAACCATGTGCATTGAATAGAAAATTACTGATATTAATGTTTCACAAAACTTACACCACCTAGGGTACAGTTACACTTTATCTAATGATGACGAAGAGTAATCTTTTCTATGAAAAGTCGAAAACTTTACAGGCACTATGTATGTGGATATCACAAGGTGATAAGGATCTGTCCATGTAGGTAATTTTTTTACTTGATACTTGTAGCAAAACAATATTTGTATTGCTAAACGTAAACATATGGCGACATTTGCTGACTTTACTAAATTTGTATAGAATGCACAAAACATTGGATGCTATACTGCTCACAGGGAAAAGAAAACGGTAAATATCTCCAAAGCTATCGGTCTACAACAGTAGACGGAATATTATGCTTGCAAATATTTTCTTATCCAAACTCTCAAGTAACGCTTTATTAAACTGTTAAATTTTTTCGATCGGATTCAAGGCTCTTTGAGAACGACACGTCTTCCGGTGAACATCGCTACCTCAGGCTAGGCCTCCTGTCTTTCACCACAGTCCCTCTATGGATAGAGGGACAGTGCTTTCGGACCAATGTGAGAAACTACTTGCGTACGTAAGACATTTACCCTTTACATAAAGTTACATGAACATCGTCCATCGATAATGAGTCATTCCCGCCAGATTAACATACCTAAATACTCATTGATACACTTTGAATAAATGAATACTTAGCTATTATGTCAAATTTCCTGCAATTGAACTTTACTGATATTAACAGGCATGCGCAGCTGCCCTAATTCAAGAATGTAAGTGCGCACCTTGCAATGTTTTTCGTCAGTTGTGAGAAATGTTTCGCTCTTCGCACATTAAACGATTAGAGTCGGCATTACTGTGTTACAAGAATAAAAAACCCAAATGATCTGCCGTCTATTCAAACGACATTTTAAACATTATCATTTGTCACGTGACATTCTGGCTCTCTCCTACCTTCCTGAACTTGAAAACACAATTACTCGTCAGTTGAGTCGTATTGTATGTTTTGTAAGATTTTTCCTGAACATGACCTGATATCTACGCTGGGCGTGATTATGTATTTGATCAGAGTTCTTGCCAACGTTCTTAAATTTCTCGTTTAAATGACATATTTATATGCGTACGTCCGTGAATTTCTATTGAATTCATTTCATGAATCTGTCCAGTCAGGACAGTGACGACTTTGTCTGTAGGCATACTTAAGATTTTGAAGTGCAATAACATATTGTATAATTCTCCTAAAACAGAACAAAACTCGAAAAATCAGAGAATCAAGATAATGAACACCCTGCAGCAGTCTTGCCACTGTGGTCAATAAATCAATTTGAAAACAATACTGTTTGAGTGAGTGGATTGGTGTTATCTACACTGTTTATTTAAGTTGTGAAAAGTTACATATTGTTCATCCTACATTCAACTTATCAATACTGATATATGGCATTTCCTACATTCCACTTACCAATACTAATGTATGCCATTTCCTACATTCCACCTACCAATACTAATGTATGGCATTTCCTATATTCAACTTATCAATACTAATGTATGGCATTTCCTATATTCAACTTATCAATACTAATGTATGGCATTTCCTACATTCAACTTATTAATACTAATGTATGGCATTTCCTATATTCCACTTACCAATTCTAACGTATGACATTTCCTATATTCAACTTATCAATACTAATGTATGACATTTCCTACATTCCACTTACCAATTCTAATGTATGCCATTTCCTATATTCAACTTATCAATACTAATGTATGACATTTCTATTATATAAACTTCTCAATATTAATGTATGGCATATTTCCTGTATTCAACTTATCAATACTAACGTAAGCCATTTCCTATATTCAACTTATCAATACTGACTATAAAAATGCACAATGTGTAATTCCTAAAAGATAGAGTATCTATTATTTCTTCAGTGAAGCAATTTGACTAAAGGTTTGTCTAAGTGTTTTGTTTATGATCATTTACATTCTCTAATTTTCATTAGCGTTTTACCGGTAAACATATTTATACAGGTTAAGTAGGTTATTTTCTAGGGTAAGGTCATGTAAAATTGTGACACTAATTTCGTCATTGTAATCAAAAGCAACATGCGCGGAATCGAATAACTTATTTCACCCAAACACCAAAGTCCTATATGTAATGATGAATGATGTCAAATTGAAGTTTTTATGGAGTGTTCCAAAATCTCATTGAATCACGTGACAGTCTCTATCAAAGTTGTAAACGAAAATCACAAAAGATCGCGTGTTGAAACACTTTACTGAAAAATCCACCATCAGATCGTGTGATTTGACACATTTGTCAGTGAAAATGTTTGGCGGTGCTATGATCCCGGTACCATGTGTTGGCGGATATTATTCAGCTAGCAATAATGCAGCGATGGACGTGTTAAGCACTTCATTGAAAGAGGTGTCATTTAATACAGGTCTGTGTGCCACTTTGTATGGACATAGTGAATTTTTTAATGATTTTTTTTATGAATCTACTTCTGCTAGTTAAAATGAAATGCTTACGTCACAACAATATTCAAATATGTGAAACTTTGCATGAGAATTCAAAGGCGTGACAAACATATAAAATAAAGTGAAATACAAAGACAAATTAAAAGCTGTTGTCGATAGAATGCATTATACAGCACTAAAAAGTACACTTTCTATGAATGAACAAGCTTTTGGATGAATTAGTTTATTTACCATTTTTATGGAGAAAATCTGAGCTTCGAAGTAGATTAAACGTAATCGATTAGGACAACTGGAAGCGACGTACAATTCGTCACATACCTGGCTGCCTTACTAAGACGTGTCATCCTCATTCTACTAAACTTTGGATAAACATGCCGTTTCCGAAATGTTGACAAATTATTGACACATGCCCGTGTTCATTCTTGACATTTCACCGAAAGAAAGGACTCAATATGAAGCAAATTAAATGCGACCAGATTTAGTATTTAGTGCGCATTGTCCCCTTACTTTTCAAATGACAACAAACAAGTCCCGCTGAGATGAGTTCTGTAACGAATATATCACGCCATGTCCCTTCCTGAACAATAGAAACATAGGAAACGACGTGTTAAACTAACGGAATAGTGTCAGCGGGCGGTGTGTGTCAGCTGTCCCATCAAAAATAGATTTAGACTCTGATCATTGAAACCAGGGTCTTAGCAACACCACCCATCGCGATTACCTAGATAAAAAGCTTTTCATTTCGGAGCGAAGCTATTCTTGCCTTTTGCAAAATCCTGTTCAGCATAGACATTTGTGGCATAAATGATCATTTAACTGTGAATACTGCGAAAGGGTCAAACAACTATGATAACAAATGGTGAATTATTTGCCTAATACTCGAAAAATAACTTATGTTTGGTCTAATCTAGTCGTATACAAAGATATATACAAGATTGGCCCCGACTCAATCTGTCCGGTTTATCGCTGTTCTCCATTTTTGTCTCATCTCTACGACGGCAGCAAAACAAGATCAGGACAGATAAAGGACGGACCAAATCCTTTACAGTACGACGCCATTCCATTTCATGTAAAGCTTTTTTTATCGACAAAGTTTCAGTGAGTTCAAACTTACCAAGGCATTGATCAAATCAAAGGATTCACAAGGAGATAACAACCAAACTATCACCTGGTTTTGCTTTTACTGCCCGAAAAATTTATATTATTTTCCTAATATTCTCTGAAATACTACGACAGTCTTCCTAGATCTCCTTGGTGATGACAAATAGCGTCAAGGATAATTATGCCTTCCATTTGTAGTTATTGAACTGTTGTCGCTCAGTTAACCTGTTCCCTGTAAAACGGTCCACAATCACCATCGCTAACAATGGGTTTGGGCTAAACTCTGGTGGTGAAAGGGTTAAAGGAAACACAAAGGACGAAATAAGATTCAAAACTACATTAAATGAGCTTAGCGTATCTTATAACATGAGTTCAGAAATGCTCAGACTTGAATTATTTAGGAAGACATGAGTAGATGTGTTCCAATGATACACAAACTGTACATTTTCTTTACAACCATAAAATGTTGAGACAGAAAAATGTCATTCCAAATGATGTTGAAATAAACGAGTTTCGATATCGTATTTGACCTTTTTTTAATATATATGATACAGGTAAAAAAGCCAGTCCTTTGCAACATTTAGAAATTACCAGCAGTATTTTCGAGTTACATGAAGATACTGATTTTGTACGTATTATCTCATAAATTGAACAGTAGCTTACTTACTAATAGTTATGAATCACCCCATGGTAGTTTTGATAGAAATCAAAACAATGTGGCTTAAAATCCCTTGCAAGTTGCCTATGAATTTTTAGGGGAACCAAATGATTGTTTTTTTTTCAGTTTTCCAGTTTAATTATATTTATATTACTATATCAAATATTATATATTCGCAAGAACTAGAGAAATATCAAATATCTATATTGGTGGAAAACCATGAAATTTGCAGCAACACAATTAGTTTAGCTCCATAGCCCCGAAAAATGTAGATAATTGCCCTATGATTAATAAAAAAAACCAAGTGAACATATATAAACAGGGTAGAGCTTCCATAATTAAGTCAGGTGCATACTTTATATAGTCAATATTGACACACTGAAACGCTTCGAGGATTTACCCTACTCTGATATCTTCTAACATTTAGAAGTTTTTTTATGCAAGTAATTGAATAAAAAATCGCATGAAGGTTGTTTTGTGGTTGGTGAATTTGAATAGGAGCTTACGCAGGAGAAGAGTACCATTAGACTGATTAAGGTTGTTTGTTAGGAGACTATCCAATGTCTGGGTGCAAGCTCTGAGATAATGTTTTAACCTTTAAAAACAAACTTTTAATATTTCCCTTAGGAATTTCTAAAACTCTGGATTATTGCTTATCAATTCCCTACCCAATCGGTTATCAGTAAGCAGAAAAGGAAACGAATCAACCTCGAAATAACAATTGCAACATAATTTCCATTGTGAAACGATGTTTAATCATATTTAAAGCAAACTGAAATCACATAATGATCAATGTTTTACATTGTGAAGGTCTAAATTTTTTTCCTCCTTTTTTAAAGCTAATGTGGTTGTAATACATACGCATACGTTGTGTAAATTGATTGACGGGTCAAAACACTTTGCTTTGACACATGGAGTTCAAAATCGATAACAATTACATTAACGTGCTTAACATTTACGTACTTTGTACGTTTCTTTTATGTTTGTCATGCACCCCGCCTGGTCTTCTATGTCAACTCACATCACGTGATATGGTGAATGAGATCTAGAGTCAACACAATTTGTCTGTAGTCAAGTCAAGAGTGACTGTCGAAGTTTTCAACTAGCTCTTCAACTTAGTAAATTTAAGCAGAGAGTGTATAGCGGGTCATATGCAGAAGTGACACCCCATCGTGTTTCAGAGACACAGCAGAGTTGAGGGACAAGCTGCACACAGCGTACATAATTACCAACTTGTAAGTCGCAGTAATATCGAGAATTTTTTTATAAATGCTAGAAAGGTTCAGTAAGGAAAGTACAGAGCTCATGATTAAATATCTCTCATCCAAATTGTCAGAACTAGAATATTACGAAACACCGGAAGTAAAGGCAAACAATTTTTATAGTGGCTGTAATTCTATTAGAGCTGATGAACTCATCAGAAAATATATCAAAGTAACGCTCCAAAGTCAAGAAGACCCAGTACTACTGGACGGAAAGTATTATATAAAAGTATACGGCTTCAACCACCCTTGGTCTTCACCTACTTCTTGCCTTTCAAGGTGGTTATAAATAAACGAACTCTTGAGTTTCTATTTAAATCTTCTACACAAACTACGATCGCTATGGATCAAATCTGTCCCTGCTGTAACAGCAGTGATGAAAAACAAGATAATTTTATTTTACTCATGTAAATTCTCTGATGCACTCTGAGACGAGTTTTATAATTTCTACAAAAAGTCTCGTTTTCTTGTTTTTAGACTTAGCCTTCATTACGCAAGTGCTCCAATTATTTATTTGCACAATGAATATGAATAATATGAAACCATCATTTGCTCTGTATTTGCTACAAGTTCAAAACAACAACCACTCAGAGTACGAAATTTCTCTGGAATAAAAAAGAGTTATAGTGAGAGACATATTGTTGTAAATGGAAATGGATAAAAATATTATGATAATTTTAATAACTTTATTGCTTTTTGAGGCCACCGGTCCATATACTAGGGGAGAAAAGATTGAACCAGTCAAAGTTCACTTAAACGGTCAGAATCACATAACTATAATATAGAAGACTATAAATGAGTGAAAAGGAGAAAAATACTACCAATGATAAAAGATAATTGAGAACTGCGTTTTCACACCTTTCCGAAAAGCACTGTCACCTTTCCTTGCTGTTACCAATGAAACATCTTCAATACAATAAAGTACAAAGATAGATCTGGTCAGTAAAAGCGAGAAGGCTGTTATTTTTCTCTATCCAAACTAATGCATTTTTTAAACAACCATAACGAAGAGGGCAGTATTGTAATGAGTTCGTATCCAAGTTAGCAAATTGCGGCATGCTCCAAAAGTCTGCGATGGAGAGATATGGTTATGAATAATTTCACAATATTGTGATGTGAATATCTCTGTAAGAGGACGTCACTTTGTTTGATGAGTTTAAGAAAACATTTTGTTTGAGGGAGTTCTCAAGGCAATGAAAATTATCATACGTTGGTACAATTCCAGAAGGCGTAAATTGTCTTCCAAAATATATGGGAGGGTTTGTCTGACAGCGAGGTGGAGTTCAGTAATGAGGAAC
This sequence comes from Ptychodera flava, assembly GCF_041260155.1. Taxonomy (NCBI): domain Eukaryota; kingdom Metazoa; phylum Hemichordata; class Enteropneusta; family Ptychoderidae; genus Ptychodera; species Ptychodera flava. The sequence continues at coordinate 34,743,232 of NC_091948.1, read as the reverse complement.
CTATTGTGTGAGGACATCAAGTGGTTACGATTTATTGTGCAATGTTTTCAGTTTCTATCAAAAAGACAATATGAGAAACAGTCGGTGTTCAGGATGTCAATCAAATGTAGTCTAAATCCAATACAAAACGTCTTAATAGAAACTATTATGTTTGTTGTCACCCATGTCATTGATTGGATATACTGTTTTGAAGCAAAGTAAACCATCACGTGACTTCAAGACCTTTTCATGGCTGGGACCAAGGCACTTCTGATGATTCTAGATGAATGGAGGGTTTATTACACCCGTTGATTAAACTGTTTGATCTACTCAACTTGATGTCTGAACGCCGAACAATTCGATTCCGTCATAGTTTTATAAAACCAATTGTAGTAGTTTGATCAATATTGTGTTGTTATAAGGTGTCCACTACTTGTAACCATGGGATGGCTTTCCTATATAAACCGATGAAGTGAAGGTAGAAGTGACATTCCGATACACAGATACAAGTAGTTATCAAGGCTACCTCACTCTCTGGGTGCCTTATGTACTTAAAACACGCTCGCTTTGAATAACTGTTTACGGTTAAGCGATCTAAGGTCATTGTCCTGTGCACAGTCCCTCTATCTGTGCAATATCGATCAAGACGATGACTGATTTCCTGACGGGTGACAGAAGCTTGACAGGTGAGCCGCTAGTATATGATGGCCTTTGTAAAACCTATAATCAGACGTCCACTCATTCGTACCCATCAGAGTTATGTAAGGACCAAGCAGAGTTAACAAGAAGCGATTCTCCAGAAAATATTGCCCATGTACTGTTATCTTTAGACTCTGGTATAGAACAATCTGATCCATCAGGATTTTCCATCACGACCGACAACAATATTCACAGAAGCCATGATTGCAAGAGAAGCATAGCGGAACGATATAAGAAACCAAATCACTCCTATATAGCCCTGATTTCCATGGCTATACTGAGCACATCACAGAAGAAGATGTTATTATCAGACATCTATCAATACATCACTGATAACTTTCCGTATTACCGCAACAAGGACAAAAGTTGGCGTAACAGCATTCGCCACAACCTTTCGCTAAATGAATGTTTTACGAAGAACGGACGAAGTGAAAATGGGAAAGGCAATTTTTGGTCAATTCACCCAGCTTGTCAGGAGGACTTTTCAAAGGGAGACTTTCGTAGACGACGAGCTCGACGAAGAGTTCGTAAATGTCATCGCGACCAAGAACGGGTCACTATGACAACATATGGTTACGGCTATATGTCAATGAATTCTCCTGATCCATACTACAATGTGACGTCACCATACAACGCATTCGTCCCGATGTCATATCCAGCTGCATCTGCTCTACCTAGAGGACTTTTCAGTGTTGATGGTTTCTATTGTGAAGATCAACAATCAATGTATTCTCGTTTCCATCAGACAGTTGCTACTTCGCCACCAGTTGTTGCTGCCACTCACTTCAATGCACAGTTCGATTTGCAAAATTCATCCAAGACACCCTTACCGTCTTGGCAAGATACGTTATCTCGACTACCATCAATAAACTAACATCACAGATTCAGTATAGTTTTGTAACATTTGAAGTTTAGACGTCGTCTTTATGCATCATGTGCGTTATTTATGTATCGATGACGTTCCGTTTTGCAAATTTTCATTTCAAAGTTTTACCCAGATGCAAACTAGTTTCTTTGTTTCTTAGAATCTGCAAATGATTGATTGATTTGAAGGGTGGCATTTTCATAGCTATGATATTGGTTATGTAAAGAGATGTAATTTTATAAATATGGCGGTTTTTTTATTTTGTTTTGTCATTTATTTATTTCTGAGCTCTATATCTGAATCACCTGACGTTGTCAAAAACTAAGCCATGTTATTTACCATGAACCGTACACACTATGGGACAGGATGCGTGTTTTAGATAACGAATACTTAGCATTCGATAAGCGCAACAGAAATTGATGGCAACGTCCAGAACTGAGCGGAAATAAGTTATTTCAATACTGATTACTCCGATAAGTCAACGACCTTCACAAGTGTCGTTTTCTTGCATGAGACTAGCAGGCACATAGAAAATTCCAAAAGCATATAAAGACAACTTCATTTTAGTCAGAGTCACTTTGTTCGCTCACTGATTTCAATCTTTTAGATTTTCTTAGCCTTTCAATAAAACCCACTTTTGCTAATTAATTAATTAATTAATTTGAAGTATGTATGTATGTATGTATGTATGTATGTATGTATGTATGTATGTATGTATGTATGTATGTATGATATGTATGTATGTATACACACACACACACACACACACACACACACACACATATATATATATATATATATATATATATATATATATATATATATATATATATATATATGTATATGTATGTATGTATGTATGTATTTGTCTGTCTGTCCGTCCGTCTATCTATCTATCTCTCTACCTATCTATCTATCTATCTATCTCTCTATCTGTGCATCTATGTATGTATTCTACCGGCAAGGCAACAGTAGGGAATCACAAAAATGTGTTTAAACTCTGAAGAACAATCATAATAACTAGGAATTGGTTTTGCAGGTCAATCATCTCAATGGTATAGGCAGTATAGAGTTGCTCTAACACGAGTAAGATATGCAATCTTTGTTTATCAGAAAAGCTACAAATGTTAAATGCTGATAAATTCAAGCGATTAAAAAAACGTTCACCAAAGTAAGTACTATTTTTTGATCTTCTACACTGGCCGGGTGAAAAGAGCAATTGGTACAAGGCTGTTGTATGGTCTGGTCTGGTGATTTTACAGATCTATGAGTCTTGCATTACAATATTATTGCTTTACACCTGCTTGTGCAATGCTTTGTCAATAAGACATTCTTTGAATTCGCCAAACCCATGACCAGCGTAAGAGCTCCCCTCTCTGTCGGTAAGCTTTTCGTTGACACAGACCACAGAAGTGACAATTTAAGCAAACATGCGTCTCCAAACTGACACTAAAACCTTGTGTTCAAACTTCGTTTAAGGAAACTCAAAGCCAGCAATTTTGCTAAAAGAGAAACATATGATACAATTTACCGATATTTGAAATTCAAAATGGCCGCTCCCTGTGAGAAAATCACATTTTCGATATTCACAGAAACAAGATGGTAAAAACTTCATCTTAAATGAATTTCACTCAAGAAACAAGATGGTAAAAACTTCATCTTAAATGAATTTCACTCAAGAAGCATACCAGCAAAGTTGTAAAATTTTGAGGGCCTGAATATCTGTCCCCGAGGCGCATTCCATGTTAACTCTTGAGAACTATAAAGCAACATGAATCTGTGTAGTCTAATGTCGATGGTATTTCGACATGATTTTTAAGTAAAACAAGAGAATACTGTACAAATAAAAGAAAACTTATGGAAAACATGGAATTTCCAGATGAAGGCCTAGGGGAACTTTACAAATCAATGCAGCACTTGGCATTATACATAATTATAACGTGCATAATTGATAATATCATAGACAAGGTATGTTTTTGACGCATAAAGGATTTTTGAAACGCCGTGCCACACATCGACAACTTTCATCTATCATCAAAGTAGACAATTCCAGGTCAGAGATTTACATTGCCATCTCTTTGTCTTTACGCATATCTATAATACAATAAATAGAAAGATTCCCACTGGCAAAGATTTACAGTTAATAAGTCGTGGCTTTTGGCATTTGAGCCTGCATCCAAGGATGCCACATTTAGGTTGAAACGAAATAGAAACTGTGAAAAAAATAAAAAATTGGCCATTTTGGAAAGACTGTAAGTCTGCAATGTCATCGGTTTTCAGGTAAGGAAACATTGTATGTGCCCTTCACTATTAGCCATGGCAACAATCAAAGCAAAACTTGCAGGGATCATATACATATGGCTGTGTTCACTCGTTGGTGCCATAACTGTGCTTCTTTGTACTTTTCTGGGCTGAGCGGAAGATGTTATGTCATTGGCTGCAGGATTCACGCATCTGTACGCTGAAACAATGGGCCAATCACAGACAACCTCACAGGACAACTGCGGGAGGGTGTATTTCTTGGGCTGCCCTTTCTTGCTAGGCGATATTATGAAAGTAAAAAAAGAGTATCATTGTTTGACCAATCTAAAAAAAGTAATAGGTGTGTAACTTCTATAACCAATGACATACAAACGAAAAGCGGGTCACCTCACTTTTCTTGTCGACATCATTTTTACCAAGAGTATTTGGTAGATTTGCTGTTTATCTTCGTATTTATCACATTTTAGATGCGATAAGTATTATCAACCTGTGAAGATTTATGATTCAGACTAATAATATCAGACGATACAGTCGACTTTTCAAACCGACTTGCTTTTGAAAAATCCTGTGTCTTGAAAAGACATGTCGACGCGTTGTCATCGCCTTGTCTTCTAGCCTGCCAGTGCTCTGTGTTTCAAACCCATGCTACCCACACCAAGCAGAGTGCACCAAGTTTGCATATTTCTCCTTATTTCAACTCTCCAATACTTGATGTACGCCTCAGTAGTGGTACACAGTGAAATATTTCCATATAATGTGGTATTAGAATTCAATTCCAGCCCTGATTTCCACGCAACAGCATCTTCTGGTCTCCTTTACCATGAAGATTATTTTAAGATACTTTCAGTGTTACAAGAGAAAAAAACCATAGCTTACCTTATAAGGGACACCATTCAACTAGTAAGTTACCACAAAGTTTCCAGATAAGATTATGCTTGCACTCAGTATCTCGTGTCTATGGCGTTCCTGTAATATGTGTGCTGTACACCTATTGGCACCATGCCCTGTCATACCACCAAAATTGGGTGAGAGGTTGCGTTCACAAACAATCGGGAAGGGGAGGGGGGATTAAGGATATGATGTCTAACCCTCATAATTCTGTATAAGTGCGCATTTGCACATCATGGAAATTTCAATTTCAAAATAAATTGTATTTTCTGCTTAAAGCTTGACATTGTACAACAAAAATTTAGAAATGAAGGTCTTCACATTCTGTTTGTTTGAGGTACAAGTTTTGAGAAATATCATAAGGGAGCCGTCATTATTTACAGCCTGGGGGTCAGAGGAAATTTCAGTGTCTCCAATGAAATTCCTCCCCCCCCCCCCGTAAATATTGACGCTATTTTGCAATCCACTCCATTTGAAATAGCAATGTGGGGTTGCCTGGCCTATTCAAAAACTGATATGTCTCTCCATTGAAAGCGTCACATTGATTTCTACGATGCGACAGATATGAAAGTAGACCACACTACCTAGAGTGGCAGTTTCCTACAAACAGAACACTTGACAGGTATTGACAGATATCAGTCAATGTGGAAAGATGATAGCATGTCACTGGCACTCCAGCACCAGACACTGATACTTGTAGTGAACTTGTTGGATTGGTTTGCATTTTTATCTTGGAGAAACCAAGATGATTCAAATAGCTCTGAGTGGCATTCTGTCAGGAAGATAACACTTTTTCTGAATCAAAATATCAGTGTGAAAATAAAACAAAACATTAGGCTAGATCTAATTTTTTGGTTCATGGTGTGAACATTTCTCGGAACCACAGATTCCAACAAAAGCCTGGTTGGTTTGATGTTTGTGTTCTTACATGTCGTTTCAGCAGTGATCTTAGAGACTTACTGCATGAAATTTGAACTTAATTTGCGGAGGCATATATATGTTGAAGTCAGAACCAGAAGCTCAGCTTGGTACGTTTTCATTGTTAGAAGATTGAGGGCGCTGTGCAATGACACAAGTCACAAGAATGTATGGGTGAAAAAAGAATGTATAGAAAAACTTTGATTGAAATCTCCCTTTTATAAAGTTACTTTAAAACATCTTGCTTTTGATGGATAACACAACACAAAATACACTGAGTAAAGAGCAGTAATCATTTCCAGAGGGAGAAGGAAATTAGGCTGTTGATGTACGACAAATAAGAATGTTAGAAATAACACCAGATTGCTTCAAATGCCTGTAAGTAGAAGAAATGAAATACAAATGATGCTTACTTCAGAATTTTCAATGACCAGTTCCTCTAAAAATATGTTGGTTTTTTTCTTGAATAATATGAATAACATGACATTCCTTCCGCTACTGTGCTTGTATAGAGATATTAAAATGAACTGCTGAATGCTTCCTTGGTGCGAGATGTGTTCACAACTTAAAATCACATGACTAAAACATGCATACTCCCACTAGCCTAGACTATTTTTTACCTGCAAAATACATTTGAATGGGAAGTAGGCAACTTTGACAAAAACTCTAGTCTCTGCTGTTGTCGCAGTTTACAAATGTATTTGAATAAAGTTGGACAAGTAACTAGTAATAAAATAAGAAACAAATGACTGAAAATAAACAGATATTTTAAGATGAAATACTGATTTTTCTTCAGCTAAAGAAGAGGAGCACATAATACATTAAGGGGAAAGTGTTGGGGAAGGGAGAAGGGGAGGCACTTTGACAGTCTAGTATGTGGCACAAAAAACTATGACCTCCATTCCAGACCATTTTCAAACCAAATACAGACCCCATTTTACACTGACTGGGTTGGTTGTGAAACTTATGTATGCTGTTTACATGTATGATGTGTACTGTATGCTAAAGTGTGTACATGTATGATGTGTACTGTATGCTAAAGTGTGTACATGTATGATGTGTACTGCATGCTAAAGTGTGTACATGTATGATGTGTACTGTATGCTAAAGTGTGTACATGTATGATGTGTACTGTATGCTAAAGTGTGTACATGTATGATGTGTACTGTATGCTAAAGTGTGTAAATGTGCAAAAAAGACCCTGTTCAATAGATGAAGGGAATAAAATCTATGATAAAATTTCAAATCCAGTTTATTTTAAATAAAAATAAAATTTCATAAATTAAAAATAGTGTCAATGACACTGTCCTCCCATTTTACAGTGATACTAAGTACTAGTACACACATGACATTGCATTCTTACAGGTTGACTAAGAAAATTCCATTGCAAGTCCAAATTAATCTTATACCCCAGCAATATGAAATTCTCCATCTCATATTGACTTTTACACATCAGACAGAAAACAACCCTAGGATCAAGACTATCATGTTTTAAAGCAATCCAACAAATACTTTTGGAGAAAATGATTTTTTGACAAAAAATGGGGAAAATTGCCCAAAAAATACAAATATGAAAATTTCACCACAATTTGAACATATCTGACAAAGGCCAACCCTAGGATCATACATACAAGTTTTCAAGGCAATGGGATGAGCACTTTCAGAAAATAAGATTTTTTGACAAAAAACAGGAAAATCGCCCAAAAACTACAACTTTCAAAATTTCATCACAATTTGAAAAAATGAACTAAAGTCACTATAAAGAGCCTACATACCAAGTTTCAACCAAATCTGGCCAGTGGTTACAGAGTTTTAGCAATTTGCAGGATTTTTCCTTTTTCCCCTTCATTTGCATATTTTTGACTTTGACATGTTTATTTCTACAAATTCACATCTCCACCCCTGGGTGCATCTGTCCACCAAATACTAAGATGGTAGGTGCTGCGATTTAGGAGTTTTTAATGTGGACGGACATACATCCGCACATACTAACTAACATACATACATACAGACAGACAGACGGACAGACAGATAGACATGCATACATGCATACATTTATTTTTACAGCTTTTAACCTTGAACAGCCGACCAACTTGTCAATATCAGCTTGTTCAACTTAATACTACTTCTTGTAATAATATAAACGAGAGTTAATTACATTCTAATTAAAGTAAACAAGACTTGCTTATCAAGATTTACATCATAAAAAACAGCATATCTGTCAGGTTATAAAGAATCTTCAGCTGGCTATCTTTATCAGTATTTTCATCCTATTAACCAAGCACATTTTAACTTTCAAATTAACATTGCAAGTAAGTTCTGTTCAATAAGTTGAGCCTCTAGGTACTCAGAGAAAGCACACAGAAGAGACAAATGTTTGCAACTTAAGAAGTTCAGGTCATCAAAAGCATTATAAGGAATCATGTAACACTTTCATTGCACTGTTTACACAGATTGCATAATTGCTAAAAATAGAACATGAGGAATCTTATAGCCAAGCTTTACCATAAAAACTCTATCACTTTGACCACTCTTTTAATCGACCACTCTATTTTTTTCCATAAAAAGTAATTTTATCCTTACCAAGTCAACCATAAATGGAAATTAGAACTTTCTCTATCTCTATTTATTTGACCAACCTATCATAACAAACTATTATGAGCAATTTCTTTTAGATAACATACAGGGCACGATAAATGTTGGTTCAGAATATGTCAAAGATGGGATTCAGGAAAGTTGCCTTTACATGTTTTAATCCTCCAAGATGGTAAGCATTTCACTATGAACTGTCAAAAAAGTTGAACTTTCTAATAATTCTACACTAAAATTATTTTGGCTTTGTTGATTTCCTAATTAATTGATTTATTTAAAATCATATTTATTATTTTTTTTGGGGGGGGTGAATTGATAGGGTTTATACAGTACAAGAGTTACATACAATGTCAGTCAAATTCAGTTAAAACATCAATTACCGTCTAACATTACATCATTCCTATAAATAGCACCTCAGCCTGGAACAGCACAATCATAATCTGCTCATTCACACAGGCAGTACTTGACTTTGAATGAATGATCTACTACATTTCACCTATGTACCAAATTTGAAAGCATGACAAAAAGTACCACAAAATTTGCAAATTCAAGCTTGAGTTCACAGAGTCATCTTCAGGTCACTCCTAGGAACCTGCACACCCAATTAGAAAGTAATGGCATACACAGTTTCAAAGAATATTTTTTTAACCAAAAATGGCAAAAATTGCCCAAAAATACAAATATGCAAATTTTGCCATAATTTTGATGAATTCTATTTTGAGTTATCACAAGGCACCTGCACGCCAAATTTTAAAGCGATCTGACCATTTGTTTAAGAGAAAAAGATTTTTAACTAAAATGGCAAAAAAAGAAAGAAAAAAATCATTAAAAATAGAAAGCTTCAAATATTGACATCAAAATTATATGTTTGGATGAGTTGGGCCTAAGGTACCTGAAACCCAAATATGACAATGATCAGATGAGTAGTTTTTGAGTTATTGATTTTTGACCATTTTCGCTGTTTTTTCTACCTCATTTGCATATCTATGAGACTACAAAGTTCATTTTAACAACGGCACATCTAGACCACATATGGCATCACTACATCAAAAATCAGCTTAATACGTGCAGCGGTTCGTGAGTTTTTGCGTTGGACGGACAGACATCCATACATACATACATACTAACATACATACATACATACAGACAGACATCTCACATACAGACTTTTTTCAACCATATAACCTCCCAATTGCCATATATGTATGGCAAATGGGAGGTAAAAAGCAAAAAATATAGTACCCCATTTAAGACCATGCCTGGATATTTTCAACATATCACTGCATATCAGGGCTGGAAGGGCTTACCCATACATCTTTGTTGTCAGGAATACCACAGCTTTTCATTACTATTTTCACTTTGACATAAGGTAAGTTGGTTTGCATCAATATCAAAGTGGGCAAGGGTAGGTCAAACTGCCTGTTTGAGTTTAGCACCAAGGTGGAGTTCACGGTGCAGAAGAGGTCACTCAGCTGGTTTGAGTACAAGACCAATGTGAGGGGAAGAGGTCACTCAGCTAGTTAGAGTACAAGACCAATGTGAGGGGAAGAGGTCACTCAGCTAGTTTGAGTACAAGACCAATGTGAGGGGAAGAGGTCACTCAGCTAGTTTGAGTACAAGACCAATGTGAGGGGAAGAGGTCACTCAGCTAGTTTGAGTACAAGACCAATGTGAGGGGAAGAGGTCACTCAGCTAGTTTGAGTACAAGACCAATGTGAGGGGAAGAGGTCACTCAGCTAGTTTGAGTACAAGACCAATGTGAGGGGAAGAGATCAAACTGCCTGTTTGAGTTCTAGACCATGGTGGTGGCTGGTGAAATGTTTCACTCAGTGCAATAATATCTGGTTATAGGGAAAATACTGCAAAAGATGTAAGAGGACATTAGAACAGCATATTGTCCAATGCAATGTGTAGGATGATGCACGGCTCTGTCACTGTGCATTATTTGCAGTCATTTCATTATGTGCTACTGATAGCACATGTACAGAACGCTAAAGCACTATCCTGGATGTGCTACTGATAGCACATGTACAGAACGCTATAGCTATCCTGGATGTGCTACTGATAGCACATGTACAGAACGCTATAGCACTATCCTGGATGTGCTACTGATAGCACATGTACAGAACGCTATAGCACTATCCTGGATGTGCTACTGATAGCACATGTACAGAACGCTATAGCACTATCCTGGATGTGCTACTGATAGCACATGTACAGAACGCTATAGCACTATCCTGGATGTGCTACTGATAGCACATGTACAGAACGCTATAGCTATCCTGGATGTGCTACTGATAGCACATGTACAGAACGCTATAGCACTATCCTGGATGTGCTACTGATAGCACATGTACACAACGCTATAGCACTATCCTGGATGTGCTACTGATAGCACATGTACAGAACACTATAGCACTATCCTGGATGTGCTACTGATAGCACATGTACACAACGCTATAGCACTATCCTGGATGTGCTACTGATAGCACATGTACAGAACGCTATAGCCTATCCTGGATGTGCTACTGATAGCACATGTACAGAACGCTATAGCACTATCCTGGATGTGCTACTGATAGCACATGTACAGAACGCTATAGCACTATCCCGGATGTGCTACTGATAGCACATGTACAGAACGCTATAGCACTATCCCGGATGTGCTACTGATAGCACATGTACAGAACGCTATAGCACTATCCTGGATGTGCTACTGATAGCACATGTACAGAACGCTATAGCACTATCCTGGATGTGCTACTGATAGCACATGTACACAACGATATAGCACTATCCTGGATGTGCTACTGATAGCACATGTACAGAACGCTATAGCACTATCCTGGATGTGCTACTGATAGCACATGTACAGAACGCTATAGCACTATCCTGGATGTGCTACTGATAGCACATGTACAGAACGCTATAGCACTATCCTGGATGTGCTACTGATAGCACATGTACAGAACGCTATAGCACTATCCTGGATGTGCTACTGATAGCACATGTACAGAACGCTATAGCACTATCCTGGATGTGCTACTGATAGCACATGTACAGAACGCTATAGCACTATCCTGGATGTGCTACTGATAGCACATGTACACAACGCTATAGCATTATCCTAAATGTGCTACTGATAGCATATGTACAGAACGCTATAGCACTATCCTGGATGTGCTACTGATAGCACATGTACAGAACGCTATAGCACTATCCTGGATGTGCTACTGATAGCACATGTACACAACGCTATAGCACTATCCTGGATGTGCTACTGATAGCATATGCAACTACGTGTACAGAAATGTACATTTGTCCGCTGGGTCCCTTGAAACTGTAAAATTGAATGTACACAAGCACTCAAAGAAAACACTGCACTTAGGGTGCCAGGAACAAGTCAATGTTATGGAATGTGTGTTCTGTATGGCTTTTTTCACCCTGTGCAAATTCTCGTCTTTATGGTAGATGTATACATCTTAATTTCTGAACTTGTATCCAAAAGTCTGCTAATTCCATTTTCTATGCAGTCTTCTTGAGCAGGGTGTGATGTAAATAAACTTTATGTAATTTACCCTTTTTCGACAAAACTTTGCACTCACAAATAAAAAGTAATCCTTCAACTTAGATCTTGAATTGTGTACATGTATCATATTGATTATTAGAATTACCAACGCTGAACTTTGCCAATAACTTTCAACCTCACTGTCAACTGATAGTGTAGATGTTGTGATGAATAAATTAATGTAAATGTTTAATTGAATGCTACTGGTTATTGTCTCGTGTTGTGAAAGCAAATACATTGCTATAATTATATAGCATGCAAGGAGTTTGGTCTGGGGTCCATAACTATTACTTTTTATATTGGCAATATTTGAACATACATAATGGTGACTCTTATTAGAGATGTTATGGACATATTAGTATGACATTTTCTTTAAGCAAACATCAACAAGTAAAATCAAAACTATAGGTCAGAAAATCAGCAGCCAATGAATTTCTTTATCAGCTGATTCAATCATTTCATAATTTTTGCAGACTGTTTCAAGAACGACAAGAGGTTGATATGATGTACATGTATTTCACTTAGTTTCATGATAACTAAATGATATGGTAAATATTGTAAGAAACAATTTTACATAGGTGTGAATTACAAGGTTAATTGTCACATACAGTGCTATACTACGGCTAGCTTTCATGTACAAAGCAAGAAAGAATGTTAAAATTCAACACCATTTATCATTTGTAGTTTTATTGGATCATAGGTCTATATAAAAGGGCTGTTCATGAACAGTGATCAATGTCAAACAAAATTCTGTCTATTAAGATCACAGAATGTTCACAAATATCTACTTAAATTGAACTTCACATGAGAAGAACTTTGTTCTGGTAATCTGAAGATATCAAAGATTCTAACGCAAACGCAAAAATACAGTCACCAGAGGTTTTTCTGATTCATCTTAGCTGTCATAGCATTTCTCTACTGACACTACAGATAAGACATCCACATTGTACTTCAGGGCCAGTATGGTACACATCATAATAACAAGTTTGTTAGATGACCAACACAGTTGCAACAGTTAGTGTGACAGCCAACACAGTGGCTAGTTTGTGTTACAACCAACATGGTAGCAACAGTTTGTGTGACAACCAAATCAGTAGCAAGTTTGTGTGACAACCAACATGGTAGCAACAGTTTGTGTGACAGCCAAATCAGTAGCAAGTTTGTGTGACAACCAACATGGTAGCAACAGTTTGTGTGACAGCCAACACAGTGGCAAGTTTGTGTGACAACCAACATGGTAGCAACAGTTTGTGTGACAACCAAATCAGTAGCAAGTTTGTGTGACAACCAATAAAGTAGCAGGTTTGTGTGACAGCCAAAACAGAAGCAAGTCTGTATGACAGTCAACACAGTGGCAAGTTTGTGCGACAGCAAACACAGTAGCAACAGTTTGTGTGAAAGCCAACACAGTGGCAACAGTGTGTGACAACCAACACAGTAGAAAGCTTGTGTAACAGCCAACATGATAGCAAATGTTTGCGTGACACAAAATGCAGCGAAATTGTGTGTGACATCCAACACAGTAGGATCAGGATGTATGACAGCCTACATGGTAGCAAACATTTGTGACAGCAAAAATGGAAGCATTCTTTTATGTGACAGCACACAGAGTAGCAAAACGTTGTGTAACTGGCAACATTGTAGCAAAAGTATGAGTGATTGAGAACACAGTAGCAAGTACACATGACACCACCATACTTGGATCTTTTCAGTAAGTAATAACTCTTTGAACTTTGTTACCACATTGAAAATTGAAATATTTTTACGTTCCTTTAATAAAAATGCATGAAACTGAATCGAGTTGGGACTGCTGTTTTTTCACACTGAGTTGACATCGAAACACCTTACAAAAACAACACCAAGGTTAAGACCACAATAAGTTTATTCTTTATTCCATGATACTTGGGTGAACTTGACGAATGTCTTGAAAGTAAATAAAAGTTATGTCATGACAAAAACCTGGCCTAACCATAAGCCTATCCTTGTCATTTCTCAGTTTTCTTTGAAATCTGTTAATAACTACAACAACCAGCTTTGTCTTGGTTTCCTTGGAAAATACAATGCAAAGGAATTGACGATTCAATATTGATTACCAAGACTTCTTATCAATATTATCTGGGTTGCTATTTTCAAAATAAACTGATTCTTCAGCAATATTCTGCCACCCAAATCAGGGCAACCCTTTAGCATTGCCTTGTTCTACTATGCATCAAAACAACAAAAAAACAAAACAAAAACAAACTCTTAAAAGAACAATGAATGGTAAACAGTGGCAGCACGTAGCAGTTTACTGTTTTGTTTCATATACATTGTTTCACACTCACACAAAATGGTTACATATTCATCTTGTATGAGCAATAGTAATAGGAAACATTTGACAAGAAAATCTCAATCTCTTTGTCAGATATTGTTAGTAACAAGAGTCTTTTAACATCTCTGTTCTCTGTCAAGACTTTCTCCACATAGTACAAGGTGAAAAAAGTTCAATGCACAAACTCTTAATATGTAAATTGAGATTGTGTAAAACACTCTTTTCTAAGTTTCTAAGATTACACGCTACTGTTTTCAGTTGTCAGCTTTCATTGTACTAAATACTATGACATACTTTTCTTTTCTCTAAGCTTTACCATGGATTTAGCTGACAAAAAGCTTTACCATGGATTTAGCTGACAAAAAGCTTTACCATGGATTTAGCTGACAAAAAGCCTATGGAAGATCAGGATAAACTACCTGTCCTGAATTAAACAAAAAATAATTCCAACACCAAAATAATGCTGCCTATCTACACTATGCTATCTAAAACGAAATGACCAACTAAAAAACCAAAAATATCTAACTAGAGAGTTGTACATTACATAGCAAGGAAAAGACATAACCCATATCTTGTCTATCCATCTTCCTTTGGGGGTGTAAACCAACCTGTGAATGAATAGATAAATAGATAGATAAATACAGAATCTTTGTCAGCTCTGTCAATGTGAACAGGGTACATGGAGAGTCATCACTGTACAACTGATATGACACGTGTGTGTCTCAGTGGCCTGGATAAAACATACTATTTCATGTTTACAATGAAAAACATTCTTAACCTTCAATTTCTTGTAAACCTGCATAGTAAACATGACAGTTAATAAAATAAAGAAAAAGTCAAAACATTGTTTGTAAAATTTATTTTACAATGTCTCACAAAGTTGGACACTTAGAGAAAAAATAGAAAAACAAAATCATATAAGGCTGTCAGTATCACCGCCCCAGGTGTAACCAATATGTGACAAAATGATCATCTGACTAGTGTAATGGATTGGTTTCTAAAACTTAATTGGTGTGTATATTGTGTATATTCATATTATGACACAGTCATTATTTTAAAGTTTGAGTAAAATGGGTGTGTTATGATTCCACAGACATAAAACTTGTGTAACAATCAGCTGCATGACGGTTGATTAGTAGCAAAATACAAATTGATGTACATGTGTATACTATTGTACTTTGTCCTTATAAGCAGACTTTTGCAAAGTTTGAAGGATATTAATAATACTCATTAAAGACAGCTTTGGACATGAAAAGATCACATCAAAATTTATGTAAACTTATCACATTCAATCAAACCATGACATGATGCCATGTACACCTGTATTCTACAATAATTTATTTTAGCGTGAAGTCAAATTAGCTCAGGTATGTTAAAGTAAATTTCTTGACATACATGTAGTAAAACCTTACAGCATCATGGATGCCATATTCCATTACATTGTGAAAACAAATAGACAAGTATATGCCACAGTACATTGCTAAGTGCTAAATTTAACACAACAGGAGCAAGAGTCCAACATGTCTGAGTATTGTTTCTGGATATGCGACAAAAAAGGTTCAGTGGATCATGTAACAAAATTTGAAAATTTCAGTACGCTGTGACACTTTACACTTCAGATAAGTTTGAACAATGTATGTCTTGGTAATCACCCTTGACATTGAACCCACACAACAACATGGGCAAGTGACAGCTGTATTGAAATGTTTGTAAAAGCAAGATAATGTGCACATATTCTCTGTCATTGTACATTGTCCTTGAGTCATGCTGAAATGAAGTTAGTGAAGTATGTCTGAATAATTAGAAAATGGTTAGAAAATGCCTCAGTGGTGGCTGTTGCTATCATACTGCAAAAACTTGATAAGAATACATATATGTGTGCTGTGTTGCATCGTTTTTTTACACAAATGACACAACTTTTTGAGGTAATATTTATGAAGTCTGCAACCAAGAAATACCTACCATTTTTTTCATGAATCTGTACTAAGGATTTAAATGACTGTTGTGCTCTAGCTAAACTATACTGACTCTGGAAAGACAAAGTAAAACAAAAGAAGGAATCCCAATATTAATATACATAGATGTGTTACTAATCCAAAAATGGTATATGGTTGATTCTATGTACATGTACTAGACAGACATCTGTGGATGAGCATTTGATGTAACACCTCTACAAATATTCAAGGTGTTGTTTTGTAACACTATGTCAGTCAATAGATAATATATCAGTAACTGAAACTCCAGTAAAAGATATCATCAGTTGGTTTGCTAAATTTATCATACTATCTTTCCTTTCTCCTTTTAAAGTCTACCATGTTCCCTCCTATGGTTCTGTCGTCTGCAACCTTTTGATATGCAAATAAGATAGCAGGGCTTAACTATGTGTTACAGCATTCTGAGCCGTTGCACATGCCAATTCTAAATTTTCATCATAGTGGAAATTTAAACCTTAAATAAAAGTAAATGTTGAATGTCTTGGTATTGGATGTAAACAACTGTATACAAACAATACTTAACATAGAATGGAGATCAATGTCATTGACATTGCTCCTTAAATGATAGTCTTTCTGATGTTTATCAATTGTTCACTTTTAAATATTGCATTTTAAATACATGCTGACATACTTCTTTTTGAAAACCTACCTTTGGTGCCCCAAATTGTATTCTAGCTTTGCCTTTAACTAATGTAGCTGAAATTTGCATGATCACTGCTTCTATCGTGTAGGCACTACTCCAGCCTTGTTTTGTAAGTAGTTCCATACAGATAGCTCCACCACCCAGTACATAGCCACCAGTAACCACAGGAAAAACTACACGTACAAACGGTGGTTCATAGGGAAAATTTTCCTAAAATACAAGAATAAATTAGTTTATAGCCTTGTTCAGCTGGTGTAAGAAGCATATATAAAAGTCCACACTGTAGCGAATTTGTAGGAATAGAAGAGTGTTCTGCTAATAGACACTGAGGGCGCTTCACACATCCTTGTAGATTTCTGTATTGATCCATGTTTGAACATGAAATTAGTGGTTATTTCCTCATGGAAATACACAGCCAACAAGAACTACTAAAAATGACTGAAATATGGTACAAACTCGAACATCATAATTGAAACAGTGATACTGAATGGTATCAATATTGTCACAAAACAAGCAAAGACACAGATATTTGAGAACAAATTAGAAATTGAAACAACTGACTGATTCACTTACTCTGAAGGTCATGTTGAGCAAGATATGATCTTTGCCTTCTTTCTCTTTCAGTGTATTTAAATCACTTGATAATGCACTGTCCGGATCAACACTACAGAGAAAGCAATATCATTCAAGTTACAAACAGAGCAACAGTTTTGGAACAATTGAAAATCCAGACTAACTCTCATACAATCTACCCAGGAGTTGAGGTTTGAGCATGCGCTGAGTAAAGCTGCTGACATGGTTTGCTCACTCTACTGAGCATGCTCACAGGTGTATGTGTGTGCTTATTCTGGAGGATAAGAAACTAAATGGTTCAAAATATTTGACCATTGGTAAAATAATTAGGTCTCATTTCAACTTTTAACTTTGTCGGGCAAATAAAGTTCAAGAAATGCAAAGGCACAGACAAGAGTACAGCTTGACTCTGACTCAGCTGCTATATAATGTGACATGGGACAGTACAGCAATGTTCTACAATTGCCTGTATCTAAAGTTTACCAGACAGTATACTACCTGGCGTGTGTTTTATTATGGGTCAGTATACAGTCCCTCGATCAGTGCCACTACTGTGGCAAACTTAGGAACAAGTTCTCAAAGCAATTACTCCAGTGTGATAACAGAACAATACCACTGTTTGCTCTCAGCTGGCTTTCACTGTCAAGTTTGGTATTATAGAAAGTTTGTAAGGGAGCTTTACACAAGGATATGCAGCATGAAAATTTCACCATCACTGATATACGATCACAAAATTATTTCTGATGTCAGGTGTTGTATAGACTGTCATTTATAGATTTCAAGGGATAATGACTGTTAACAATGGCTCATTTCAGTATATACATGTAGATGCATCATAGAGAGAAATCTTCATTGCATTACCGTGGAAGTCCACCACCTTTCTCAAGTTATGCATTCCATGTATACATGTACAAGTGAAAGAACAATAAACTAATAGTTTGGATGGGCAACTAACTTGTGGAGACTTCAGAAGAATGCAAAAAGATTTTGAACTTACATCTTTAATTTGACATTCCAGTCATATAAGCTATCATTTACCAGATCCACTGTATAAACGCCTTTCTTGAAACTGTCAGACCTGTAGACATCTCGTAACTCTTTCATTAAACGATCTGTCGCTTGTACTGATCCTGACACAGCACCCTGAAAAGCATTTCAAAACTGAATAATTGTAGAGTTATATCCATGGTGGAGAATAGTAGACAACCAACTAAATAATCAAAGAGCCAATAAAATTCCACTCTGATTTTCCACAGAAAACTGTAAGGCCCCAAAAATCTACAAATTTGTGGTCTCACAAATAGGATGACAGATGCGACCTTTGTTTTGGGATTGACAAGGTCCTCCTGTCGATTTGGAATCCACAGAACAGCAGTGTTTTAATGTAGCAGTAATTCTGACATGATACATAGCGATGAGTTCAGTATTCAGATCTATGAAGAGGGGTACCGGTATATGTTACTCTGTATACATTGACATTTGTACAGTGTGTAGTCCATTTCAATATTTTCTAATTTACCTACAATTCTTTCCAGTATTAAAAAAAAAAAAGGCTGATGTGTGATTGTGTGTAGTCAAGATCAACACCTGCTGAGGATCAGCAGGATTTTCTTGTTTTTGTTGTCACAAAAATTGTTTGATTCTATAAGACATTCAAAAATTCACAGTCAGTAATTTCAATGAATCAGTGAATAGTACCAACAAATCACATATAGTGATGTTTTCATGTATAGTGATTTACAAATAAAAGATATATATTGAACTCATTATGCTAACTTGAAAGCTATTAGGCAAGAAGTTTCACAGAATAACATGTCTGATTAGGTACATGCAAGCAAATCAACACAACTCTAGTCATTCCATATACTGGCAAATCATCCAAACATTTACCAGTGACATCTGGTTTTGGTAGTTTCTGAGATATCAACTCAATGAATACATGTGTAACTCAGATATAAGGTCAATGAATACATGTATAACCCACCTGTTGATGGACAGACGGACTAACAGTACAAGTACTAACCCAAATACAAAGTAACAAAGTGATGATACTGCTCCTTATAACATGCTACATACTCATTCTGTGTCACAATTCGCCAGAATACATCACGTGACAAGAAAATAGATACATCTAGTCCCCACTGAATCGACAAAAGTGACATCAGAGGGTATTTTTTGAAAAACTATTTTCCAAAGAAAATAGTTTTGACCAAATTTGGAAAAGTGCTCGGTCACGTGACCGTAGTGTCGTCTGCAGCTTTGAAACAATGGCGAGTGACTAGAACGTGATGTGCGCCCGGGATAAGCGACAAGCCTCTCTCTAAACAGAGAGATTTTCCATTCCAACAGCGTAGGAACTTGAACAGCTCGATGAGTCAGCCGAAAAAGATTCAAGTGCTGGTCTCTGGAACTAAGGATGTTGCTAGGTATGCTTAGAATATTTTTTGGAAGAAAGTGGTACCATGTACTACTATAACCGCTGTGGAAATATTGTCAAGTAAACTTGTCACAATGGATAGTTGCGGTACAAAATATCAAAACACGTTAAAAACTATAACATAATACTACAACATGAGCATGTGGTGTGTAATAAAACACCTATAACCTGGTCTTTATTCAGGCTATAGTGCTTGTTTATTACCCCTCGTGACCACGTGTTACCAAAAACACATCGATATACCCTTCGGCCTATGGCCTCGGGGGAATAGCGATGTGTTATTGGTAACGCAAGGCCCCTCGGGGTAATAAAACAGGCGCTATAGCCCTCACGACCAGGTAATAGGTGTTTATTACTGCACCTTTGGCACAAGGGGAAAACCTTTGCAAGCTGCCTTTCTTGGTTTTTTTAACAAATCTGAGAAATAATTTCATTTGTATTTTCATTGTTTCTTTGAAAACAATATTCTATAGTACCTCAATATACATGTATGTAATATGTAGAAATTTACTTTAATGACTGCTATTCATTACACATTTCATTGAGCCATCTTTAATGTTAATAATTACATTATTAGACGAAAAAACTAACTTTTATGACAAATATTTACTGTGTGGCAAGAGAAACTCATTTACCTTTAAATAATCCTTCCTCTGATTCATTTTTATCCTTTCCAAAATTTCCATATTGCGACTGTCGATATCTTCATCTTTGGACTCTGCGGATGAATTGCTGTGGCAGGAAAGATGAAAAGGACAAAGTATAACAATTGACAAAAGTCTTTTAAAATCGTAAGTCAAAAAGTGATAATGTAAAGAAACAAAATGTTTTCATACACACAATATCTGTGTATCTGCAGTACTTGACATTATTGGTTAGTATTTGGTTAGTTTGAACTTGCAATGTGTACCTTACTCAAGGCAAACAGAAATCAGTATACATACATGAGCAAACTACACCCAAACATACTGTCAGTTGATTGCAAGGTTGAGAACCTCTGTAAAACCAGTGTTAAAGACTAAGCAAGATCATTAGACATGTAAACGTACTTGGTCACTTAACAAGAATAAGATGTGTGTATTTATGACTAATCCAATGGTGGATTTTGTTCAAGCAGTTTTGGTTCACCAATGAAAGAGCACTGTATGGTTATAGCCACTAAAGGAACAGATACAAAGTAGCTGATTGACAGTAATATTGCCACTAAAGGAACAGATACAAAGTAGCTGATTGACAGTAATATTGCCACTAAAGGAACAGATACAAAGTAGCTGATTGACAGTAATATTGCCACTAAAGGAACAGATACAGATACAAAGTAGCTGATTGACAGTAATATTGCCACTAAAGGAACAGATACAAAGTAGCTGATTGACAGTAATATTGCCACTAAAGGAACAGATACAAAGTAGCTGATTGACAGTAATATTGCCACTAAAGGAACAGATACAAAGTAGCTGATTGACAGTAATATTGATTTGTATCATGAAAGATAACCAGCTAGTAAGAAGATCATTATGGAATATTTAAATGATATTTTTACAGATAAATCATTATAACATAATAGCTAACTGAAAATCTTGTCTGCTTGCATTTCATCATTTACTGCCATGAATAATGTGAAAATGTCATCCTGTGAAAAATATTTGAAACTGGTTCTGGCATGTCTCCAAAGTACATGTAACTCCTGCTTCAGGGTGTACAAAAATAACAAATGATAGATTTCTTTATAACCCTTTCCTACTAAGATCATATTTCCCCATCAGGCCAAATTCTTAAAACTACTGAAGCACAATATGTCCCATTCAGTGCATTTTAACAAACATAGGGCCAATGTCCCTGAAGCTACTATAGACATGGATACAAAATTAAGTATTCCTGACTGTATGAAATTATCTCACTAAGGTCATCCTAGGGACTTGTAAACCAGTAAGTTCTGTTGAATAAGTTGAGACTGTAGGTACTCAGAGAAAGCACACTGAAGACAAATGTTTGAAACTTAAGAAGTTCAAGGTTATCAAAAGCATTATAAGGAATCATGTTACACTTTCATTGCACTGTTTACACTGATTGCATAATTGCTATAAATAGCACATGAGGAATCTTACAGCCAAGCTTTACCATAAAAACCATATCACTTTGACCACTCTTTTAATTGACCACTCTATTTTTTTCCTCAAAAAGTAATCTTATTTATCCTTACCAAGTCAACCATAAATGGAAATTAGAACTTTCTCTATCTCTATTTATTTGACCACCCTATTATGACAAACTATTATGAGCAATTTCTTTTAGATAACATAAATAGTGGTTCAGAATATCAAAGTTGGGATTCAGGAAAGTTGCCTTTACATGTTTTAATCCTCCAAGATGGTAAGCATTTCACTATGAACTGTCAAAAAAGTTGAACTTTCTGATAATTCAACACTAAAATTATTTTGGCTTTGATGATTTCCTAATTAATTCAATTATTTAAAATCTTATTAATTATTTTTTTCTGGGTGAATTGATAGGGTTTATACAGTACAAGAATTACATACAATGTAAGTCAAATTTTGACCAAAAATGACAAAAAAATTCCTTAAAAATACACATTTGCATATTTCATCACAATTTGAACAAATCTAAGTTGGGTTATCCCTAGGGACCTGTATACCAAATAACAAAGCTGTCTGACCAGCGGTTATGAAGAAGAAGATTTTTTACCAAAAACACCTTTTTTGGCATTAATTTGCCTATTTTCAACAATATCAAAAAATTAAAAAATTAGTTTCTCAAAATCATATTTTTCATCTACACAACAAATATCAAATCAGTAAGTACTGCGGTTCTCAAGATATTTGAGTGGACGGACGCCTCACAAACGGACATTCATACATACATACATACATACATACATACATACTACATACATACATACATACATACAGACTGACGACGAACGCCGGACGGATACCCATCCCAATAGCTTCTATAGACTATAGTCTATAGTAGCTAAAAAATTGAACATTTAAAGGCCCCTAAAATCACAGATACTGTAAACATGATCTTTATAGACTGCAACTGTTGGAACATACCAAGCCAAATGGTTGGAAATAGGAATGGTTTTGGCTCAACACGGCTTTTCACTGAGTTGGCTGATTGGGAAGTGTTACTGTCTGGCAGGGAAAGGGTTATATCAACAAAGACAGGACAGAGTGTGATGGTATACCTAGGTTCTTCTTCCATTTCATAATGATCCAAACAATCTTCCATGTCTTGTTGTTCTTCCTCCTCTTCTTCCTCGTCTTCATCTAACTCCATTTCAATATCTTCACATACACTCTGTAACAAAGAAATCACATACAACTAAAGTTCTGTACCTCAAGGTCTTCCCTTGAAACATTTTCATGACCATTCAGTACAGGTACATGTATTATACACTGTACATATACTCCTACATTTACTTTACTCCTTGAACTCTGCATACATGATCTGGGATAGTTTATCCAAGCAAATCATATGTACTCAGTTTTCATGTTTAAGTGGGTATCCCAATAAATTTTAACAGAGTTCCCCGATCATGTTACTGGGATCCGCATATTGCATCAATAGAAATGGTACTGGTTCCTACATCAAACCTTAGCAAGCCCCAAACCTCAGCAAAAACACTCAGTGTTTTTGCTGAGGTGTTGTAGTACCAGTGACTGGTACTACAACTTTTGTTTTGATTACTTGTGCATGTACATTAAAAAAATATGTCAAAGGTCAGAATGAGTGACAAGGTGTTCATTTTGTCACTAAATTGATAACGCATTATTATTCAATGTTTTTCATGTGTGTTTGTAGACATTGTTATTTAGTTTAAATAAGAGTGCATCTACAATTTCCAATATTGTTGAAAATCAAAAGTACCATTCTCAACATAAATTTATTTGTGATTTTGATAAAACATCTGTGAGAAATTGTATGTAATGAAGGTCCCATCCTCTACACTAGGTACATGTATAGGGACCAACACTGCCATAGACACATGATCATAGGTACTTGGTATTATGCTCATAGTGAAACAGGTAGAATTATGGTATTTATGGTAACCTGCACTGAGAATACAACATGGGCTTTGTTTTACTGAACATCAGGTGTGCAAAGAAGTCCATAGACACCCAAGGGCACAGAGTATCTAGCACTATGCATATCCATGTTACCTTTAGTGTGAGTAGATTGCCAGACTAGTGAACACACTGTGCATTTTGCATTCTAATCTTTACCTATACATGCTGACAATGAGGTAATCTGTTTCTGGTCATGTTGATTAGCAAAATTTTCACATTGTTTATGTTTTGTTGAAAACTACACTCCCTCCACAAAGTGACCGGGTGAAAACCGAATAAATTTAGAAATGAAGTACTGGAATATGGAATTAGGATGCACATGAAGGTACATTTGGCTCAGTACTTGAACTTTTGAGTAAAGATAGTAAAAAACAACAAAGACCTAAAGACACAACAATGTTGTCTGAGAGTGCTACACTACAGTACAGGAGAAACTTGACTGGGATGATGGGAGACGACTTTGAACATATTATTAACCTTTAATCACCGTTCATCTGGTCGCTGCCTACAGTACCAAATATTACTTGCATAACATGTACATGGCTATTATGGTGTTGCAATCTACCATGATACGTACAGAGGTTGACATTTCATAAAAGCTGTGTCTGCATATATTCATGAGTTTTGAAAAATATCAGCTGAGGCACATCTGAGAAATAGCTCAGGACAGGAAAACTACATGTACACCAGAAAAGGCCACTCAGCTAATGCATGTTAATGTGACATGAAGTATAGATTTGCACTAAGCTGATAGTAATCACCTCTGGTACGACACGTGAAGACACATTTAAATGACCTCTGACATGAATCTCTATGTGTACAGAAGCTTGTAACTATGAAAAGAATATCTCAATACTAAAATTACTGACAAGTGCCAAATTTTCTTAAAGAGTGACTTACCCTTTGAGGAAGAGCTTCATCTAGTTTACTAAGACCAGCTGGCACAGGCACATTGTGGAAATTGCATAGGTTCGTCACTAAATGTTTGGTCATTTTGAGAAGCTGGTTGGACAAAATACAATAGCATATATCACATCAATATCACAAAAATCATTGCATACAATTCCAAAGCAAAAATATCGTGTATATTATGGTTTGTTGGTTATGAGTTGAAAGACAGTAGATCTTGAACGTTGAACTCTATCAATGACAATTACTGTATGTGCCTTGGCATTGTCGTTGGAGTGCAGAGCTCTAGAGAAGGAAATACGGTACTTTCAAGAATGAAATAGGGAAGGGAAAATGTCGGATGATGATAGATCCTATACATGTATGACCATACCTACTGTATGATTATGCATAATAATCATGACAACGCTAAATTATTTTCATGTTCTCAAGCACTTTACAGCTTACCAGTGTTTTGACCACTCAATACTCATTTAACCAAAGACTATGCATTCTCACAGGGGTTTGTACATGTAACAATAAAAATGGCCCAAATGACTGAATACAGAACATCTAATGAGGGACTTATGAAAGTGGATGCACACAAGCCATAACAAACTCTGTGAATGCTTCTATTTTACAGTACATTTACCAATGATTTTGACGATGAGGTACAGCTGGATATTGATACACTACCTAATTAGGTTTGTCAGTTTGCTCTTGTATTTACCCTTTTAGTGGTCAACTTTTACAACTTTGCGCCAACATCAGACAGACTAAAACAGCAGGTGACGCAGCAAGATGTCTGTAAACTAATTTACTATTTAGTATGTTTATATCTTTACAGCAGCTATCAGTTTCAATGGTGACACACACAGAGACTGGTTGCTGACTCAAAGCCCTGACTTCCAGACATTGCTATCGCTACTCAAACGTTCTGATTCTTTCAGATCGATTTGTCTTGTTAGTTTTAGATTTTGTTTGAAGTCATGAACTTTATTGATATTCAACTACAAAGAACATTGTCCTCTGAGTCTAAATTTGCAGTAACGTAGTTCTTTTACCACCTCTCCATGAATTTGAACTGCTTGTAAGACTTGGCAACCAGTCTCTGTGTGTGTCACCATTGAAACTGATAGCTGCTGTAAAGATATAAACATACTACATAGTAAATTAGTTTACAGACATCTTGCTGCGTCACCTGCTGTTTTAGTCCGTCCGATGTTGGCGCAAAGTTATAAAAGTTGACCACTAAAAGGGTAAATTCTAGAGCAAACTGACAAACCTAATTAGGTAGTGTATCAATATCCAGCTGTATCTCATCGTCAAAATCATTGGTAAATGTACTGTAATTTGGATATGAAGTAGACTCTTTCCTTAATACAGGTGCATGCATGTAAACATCTGCTATCTTATACAGTGTATACTGGCTTCTGGGATTTGACACTCTATTAACATACATGTATGTATGAGGCCAGGCTATTACACTTGGCGCACGAGTTATCGGAACACCAAATTAGGTAATTACCCAGCAACTTGGCTGAGTACTTTGCTATTTGACCTGACATTTACCTAAACAAGAGTCTGTTTTATGGTCTGAAGACTGATAAGATATCCACCAAACTCAGCAGGCAGCTCCTCCACTGAGTAAACTGATATGCCTACTCTGGAAAAAACATTTTTGACTGGCAGCTGCATGTAGTTGATGGGAGAGTTTTGAAGGGCCGGAATAAAATGTTGTAAAGTGTAAAACATGATTTGCCGCTGTCATTTTGTGTCCTGTTTTTGTATATATGCATGTTATTACCACTTTTTTAATCACAATTACATACATTGAAGAAAGACTGACTGTCAGAGCAACCATCCAATCATATGATAAAAATGGACTTCCATCAACGTCAGTGGTGGGCTCATGGAAGGTGGTAAATTTGACAAGTTTTGTAACTCTAGATTTACAAGGGATGCTGCGATTTTTCAATTCCAAATAACATACAGAGGCAAAACCTGTCAGGTTCAGGCCCAGGACACAAAATTAGTACAATAGATTGTGTTACATCATTATATTTATTCTCCCTTTTCACAATTTTCCCATGAACTAGATGCCAGTTGAAAATGGGTTGTTCCTGTGTAGGCATATCAGTTTACTCAGTGGGAGCTGCCTGCTGAGTTTGGTGGATATCTTATCAGTCTTCAGACAATAAAACAGACTCTTGTTTAGGTAAATGCCAGGTCAAATTGCAAAGTGCTCAGCTAAGTTGCTGGGTAATTACCTAATTTGGTGTTCCGATAAGTCGTGCCCTCGCTGTAACAGTATACAAAACTCTTTAAATACACATGCGCTATCATTCTCTACTCATTCTATGGTACCGTCATCATCACTTGGAACATTTGGTTTTGTTTCATTACTCACTGTCAAACATTCTAGTTTATTAAAAGGGGAATTTTGATTCTCACATTCCTGGTCACTGCGAGTGTGGGATCGCTGGTGTGGGGAAAATTGATCCCACACTCTCAGAAACTGTCCCACACTCAGCAGTTTATATTACACGAGCTCTGATTGGATGATAAACGGCTTTTCGTTCCACGCGCAAAATATTATCCAATGACATGATGAGTAACATAAGGACCAAAACTAAAAAGTAAGCAGGTCAGAGTACGGTGACAGACAACAGCGTTGTCACGATTTCGTTGGTGACAGACTCACAAAAGATGACCGATTTTTTCAAATAACTGGTGAACATAGGCCACTTGATACATATAGCTATTTTTTTTCTGTTTGATATCTCGTTCGTAGCAGAAGTTGAAGTATCGGCAGTGGAACTCCCAACGGAGTTCGCGTTGGTGACATGGAATGCTAGATGGCCGCAAAGTAGGATAGTCACTGATACAGATAAACATACTGTTTCCAAAGTGAAATTAATGCATTGTCTCACACTCGCCTGCAGCTCATGTGACACAAAATAGTCAAGTAAGTGACAACACAATTGAAGACACACGAGAACAGGTACACATTACGGGAAGGCTCCATTAACTTAGGAATACCCTACTTCCCTAGAGGATCAATTTCACAGACCTGCCTTTCCTACAATGGCACTACAATGGCACCAGCTGGATTAGATAAACATAACAATGGAACATTCACACCTTGGGGATTAAAAGTCTTCTGTTTGTCACCCGAGTTGCTCAGGCAAGGACTCGGGTTTCAGGTACCATGCAAGTTAATGCAGTCGTCCCCTAATGAAGCCTGAGTATTCTACCTTAAAGTGGTCATGAGTTTGACTTGGATCACATTTTCTAAAAGATTTTGATATTTTCCGCTCTGTTTACACTCATACTGATATATGTGAGTTTCATCTGTTAATTGTAGATGCTATACCATCAACAGAGCATTGTATCCCTAGTAAGCCAGCAATGGACTTTTCAACACCTACTGTACTTTATTTAACCTTTTACCTGCCAGACAGTATCACTTCCCCATTTGCCAAGTCAGTAAAAAGAGGTATTGAGTCAAAACTATATGTATTTTCACCCACTTGGCTTGGTATGTTATATAGCAGCTTTCGTCTGTAAAAATCATGTTTACAGTATCTCTGTCATCACTGACCTTCAAATCTTCACGTAATTGTTAAAATGCACCATTGGGACATGTTTTCACTAATTTTAATTAACCAACTTGACCTGATGGTGAAATATGAACTTGGCAGGAAAAGGGTAAATTATGCCACTTTTTTTTTTCCAACATACTTGATATAATGGACATAGACACTGTGTCAAGAGTACAGTAAGTGGCTATGTTACTATGATTCCAGCCTTTCATGACATAAAACATAATGATAGTCAAAGCTAAAGTGCTAAAATCTGTTCATGATCAAACTTTTGTAACGCAAGTCGAATTATGATTATTTCTGTGGAACAGGTGAAGAAGTTCACAGAGTTGCTAATATCATATTTGCGTGAAGTCCAAGATCTTAAACTGATCGGTAGTGGATGTGTATAAACGTAAAACATGACTGGTTGATTGAAAATAAGTATGCATACCATGGCAAGATATGTATTTTCTATAGGCAGTGTTAAAATAAATATCTGTGATTAATCTAAAAGACTTTTGAACTACTGTCTGGATATCATGTGTCAGCATTAAAATCATGAGAATACTGTAACAAGTAAATCTGATATACATGTAGTCACAAAGCTAAACAGACACCTACAGTGTAATTCATCTTTGTTTTAAGGCTTCAAAACATGTTCTCTAGGGAACAACCTTCCAATATTGATCACTACAGTAGGTTGCACTCAAATGCATATCAATTTATGTTCCCATGTCCCATCTTACTTTTCATTTTCTCAGTGTTAATTGCAAAAATTGTCCTACAAATCATGTATATCTTTCTTTCTGTCTCATGGATGCTTGAGGTTATTTAGTAAACAATGCAGTAGTGCACAAGAGATGCTACAAGATCTGTCTAGGATTGGCCTCATGTATAGCAGTGCTGCAAGTCTTTACTTGGGACTATGGAGTATTGCAAGATAATGTTGCTTGAATGTATTGTACAGGTGGCATTCATTTAGATATACCAAAGGTCAATAGCCAGAAATATTGACTTGCAGGTTGGTAAACATACCAATTGACATGAACCACCAATATCTGTTAACTGTTCTATACTAGTTGAAACCACAGGATCCTCTGATTCTGAAAACCACATGGGCGCTGAGGAGGGATAAGATTCCTGAAAAGAAAATAAAACAAATATCAAAACCGGGCAAGTCTACCTACTTCACAGGTCTTCTCAATAAAGCAAAAACCACATATTTGTTTAAGTTACATGTCCTCTTCTTATACTGGTACATGAAAAAGCCTTAAGAATTTAGCACTGGAATAATGCTGTGCTTTTGAAAAATCATAGCATACAGCTCATTTAGATGTACATATTGTTGTGACATTACATGTAGGTTACATCACGTCATGATCATTTTTTGTACATTGTACTGGGATACAACAACAATTTATTCTTTTTGTAGTAGGGGTACCGTCCTGAAAAGCTGTCTTCATCTCTCCACATATTTTCAGCTGTAAAAAAAGTGACGATGGAAAGGTAGGTCCCTGTTCCACATACAAATTAAAAATAGTTACATTATCGACAGAGGGCTATGATGTTCAAGAATGTACAGAAGAAATCACTCATGTTAACTATTTGTGAATTGATCAAACTATTAAACTGACAGTCAATACAGAATGTATTTATATGATCTATATTTTGTAACAGAAAATTAAAATCAGCATGGAATTTCACTGAAGTGACATTCCCTTACATATGAAGTCTGAAAGCTATTGGTTACTGAAAATGATATGATTTAAATACGGTGTTTTCAAATGGGTTCGAACTCATAACGTACCGCGCAAAGTCACCTAGCAGAGAAGCCACAGACAATAATGTGACAGCTAGCTGCAAAATTGTAGCGCTACGGTGAGGCGGTCGGTAATTTTTGGTTTTTACGACTTCGCTCACCAGTAGCGCTACAATGCCGATGGCCCTGTAAAGGGTAAAATAAGCGCATCCCACTGGACCAGGCGTGTTGATGTGAAATGCTACATAATTACTGCATTTGGTCGTACCAATTTATCACTACTGAAGACTAAACAGTAGACTGCTCTAACATTGTTGTTTATGGGGTTTGGAAATTGTTCAAACACGTCGATCGCGTTCCGAAAACATTTCTGGGAGCCGCAATTACCAACTTCCGGTTATGGCGGCTCCAAGAAACACGGATGCCCCATGCTCACTGTTTATGGAACACGATCGACGTGTTTGAACAATTTCTAAACCCCATAAATGACAATGTTAGAGCAGTCTACTGTTTAGTCTTCATAAGTATTTTACCCTCTACAGAGCCATCGGCATTGTAGCGCTACTGGTGAGCGAAATCGCAAAAACCAAAAATCACCGACCGCCTTACCGTAGCGCTACAATTTTGTAGCTATGTGACGGGTTGAACTGATTTAAATATCAGTTCAGCTAGGGAACTCTGAAACTGAAATAAGAGCTCTTTGCCTATGACAAAATATATACATGTAACAAAACAAACACTGGAAAATTGGTAGACAAATAAATGAACAAGAAACGTTCCTCTAAAAAATACACAGTATATTTTGTACAGAAGGTGGTTTTAGAGGTAGGTAATAGTATGCTGAAGGCAGGGAAGCATGTGAGTATCTTAATCTATTAAGTTTTTGCCATTGCAAAGGTGTTGTGTGTTGAATCACCAAAAGCCTCATAAAAAGATGTTACTGGTGCTGTAAGTGATGTCTTTTAGCAGACGTTTTCTAAAATTGTAATAACAGACGTTTCCTCTCCTATTGCAATCTGGTAAATGAGCAGAACAGTTATGTGTTCAGTGACGGAACAAATCGGCTTTTGGGGGTATGTGTACATCATGAAAAGATTGGTAACAACACTGGTGAAATAATACCAAAGGAAGTGACACAATGATAACTGCATGTGACTGTGTGGTGTATATTTTGGCTCACTGGGGTGATTGACCGGACGCTTCTTCCGATGTCGAATTTTATCTGAGTTTCGTGTGAAAATAAATAATCCATGGACAAACAGATGTTTATCGAGAGCAAATTTTGCGAATGAAACTCAAAAACATATGGAAAACTATCACAAAACAAACCAGTTGCTACTATTTCTCAAATCCACGCCATAGATTACTAGTATTCGTCACGCAGAATAAGTACAGTGGATGTAATTTTTGCGTCGTTAAATCAACCGTACAGAACAAAGCGATTGCCATCACGGATGGGTCCATCGACGTATCTATGTTATGTCATTTAGAGACGTTAGCTCACACATCGTTTGTAGATAGCTCTGGACAATATACTGGAAATAACAAAAGTCATAAAAGACCGTGATTTTCAAGTAGAATTATTGTTAATTCTAAAACAAGACTTACTGTAATATTGCAATGAATGAGAAATTCTTCGCCATTTGAACCGATGAACCTGAAAATTAATTCGTCAACGGAAGCAGTCACTACACGAAAACGGCTATCATCATCGTTGAATGCCGCTTCGAGTAGCTTCAACTCTTGTTTGAGCGAGGTAAAGCATGCCATTTTCACATTTTCGCCTGTAAATACGAAATATTCATCAAGAATACTGTCTCTGTTTTCCTGTGCAAACTTTTATTTTCCAAAATGGCCGCCTTTCGCTCAATGCGCATGTCTCTTACTGGCCTCGTATCAATTGAATCTATTGTCTCTTTTAATTTCTTCTACTATTATCATCAAAGACAGTTCTAAACAGATTTGATTCATCTACAATATATATTGAATGATTTGTAAATTCAGAAAAGTATAAATTACAACAACTGATCATAATTTGTCAAATTTATTTCTGTGTGTTTTCTTGTCTTGCGTGAGGTTAAAGGAAATGTTGCCCTACGAGGGCGCCAGACTTAAAAATAATTAATTAATGAATTCAATACATGGGAGATCGTACTAGGTTTGTAATGAGGATTAACATATAAGCCCCCTCCGTACGCATAAGTGGGACACTACTATTCAAACCACTACATTAGAGACGTAGCAAAACGCGTATATATAACGACAGGAAGACCGGTTTCGTTGTTTGCATTTCATCACCGCAAGTGATAATACACTTTCGTTTGATCGAAAACGCAATCGAGAAACGGTTTGACGCCGACGGGACTGCAAACATATTAGCCAATACAATATAATGTACTACAATGTCTTTTCATTTTCAATCAGTTCACCAAAAAGATGTCGAAGATCACAGGTTGCGGACTCAGTACGTGGACAGACGCAAAAGAGCCCGGGTTTATTTGATGTGGTATGGCTATGCGTTAATACTGTCGTTGCTGACGCTCGTCTATGTTGTCAAGTTGGTCAACAATTCTCTGTTCGAAATTGCTCATTCAGACCCATCTGCAGGAGAAAGTCGCGCCTACGAGTTCAAGAGAAATTCTCCTGATAATGCAAGTATTGGTAAGTAGAGTGTTGTCACTATTTTTTTCAAAATACACACAGAGTTACTGTGACGTGATAAATGTATCATTACTTTTAAGGCACAGACCCTTGAGAAAAACTTTCTCTGGGATCTATGTTTAAGGCGACTATATCGTGTAGCCTGGATAAAATTATCCCTGCGTATGATGCCGTGTGTCCCCGGCGTTATACGGTCTTCCGCCGGGAACACATAGTATCGTACGCAGGGCTAGAATGAAACGTAATCCAGCGTTTCTTGACACAAATTGTTGCATTATTAAACTTTTAAGGTATAAACCACTTTTCTAGTATTTCTCGAGATTTAACTACGTTCGTAAAGACCCTTCGGTCTTATTACAATACAAGTCCCAGCAAAAGAAAAAAGTTTTCAAACTTTCCAAATACTGCATTTATGATGGGTATAGTTGTGTACCGTGCAATATTGTCAAACCACGGTCCCTCCACAGATGATGCACTTTGCAGTGTGTTTCCATGTTACTGCGTACTACCCACAGATTGTTCTCCTTGTCCGCGGTACTACCGTATCTACTCATTGCTGAGCTGCTCGATTTTTCAAGGTCTTTGCGTTCCCTTCGTTATAGTAGGTACCTGTACTGTAGGCACTATTGATTTCTGCAATTTCTGCCGAAAATCTCATACCAGCACTATTCTGCTACTGTTTTTTCTAGATCTAAGTCACAAGCATGGTGAACAATATCAATTATATAACACTTGTGTTATTGTAATTTAGCAGGCTTCCATAACATATCATTTTTCAAAGTTTATGTGGTTATTCATATTGTATTATGGTGAAATGTTTCTCATTCTAGGTTATGTTATTGACTGATTTTTAACCATTGAGTGTATCGGAATAAATGTACTCAGAAATCAATGTGAAATATCCAATATGAATCCTATAATGGATTACCAATAGGATTGTCTTAGGATTTCTAAAATCACAATAGGATGCATATAGGACAATCTTCAAATGACCATTAAGATTTCACAAAAGTCCAAGAAAAGTCCTTTACATTCATGTACAACTTTGTTCTGTAAAGTTCCTTTTGGATATTTTTGATTGAAGCAGACCGTTTCTGTACTTTGCATTCTCTGCTGTTTTCTTCTTGCCTTGTGAGTTTGGCTCTTTAGTAAAAAGATTGGTTTCTTTATGACTGCAACGTCTCAGGTTTTATTGTGAATATCATGTCTCTTTTTTTAGTATTATGTCTTATTTCCCTCATTAGTGATATTTTTTCATTTATAAGATCCAATTATTTTCACTAATAACAAAATATATGATACGGAAAATTTTACATAATGCAGTTTGCAGATCATATATGTATAATCTCAGTGGTTGGATATACAGTGACAATATGATTAAATACTCTGTCACCAAAATATCCTACTTTAAACTTGACATCTTTAATATATGGATGTACGACAAATGATATCATAGTTTATGAAAAGTATTTAAGAGAAATACTAAAATATTAATTTCAAGTTTTGTGAAGGTCTGAGTGAGAAAACAGTAAATCAATTGTACATGACTGACCTACTCCATTTCCTTGAAGAAGATCATATGATGTGTGAAATGGTTCAGTGCCATTTGTCCTTGTATATATTTACAAGTACAGGCTTCAAAGTTGTCACTTCAGCACCAGAGCTCAACAAATATAACTATATAGGTTTAGCTTACATCATTATGAATACTCATGCAAAGTAGCATGAGTTTTTTAGTTGACAGTTCCTTTCTTGTGGAAACATTCAGTTGACACCTGTTTTGTAGAAACATTCATTTGACACATCCTGTATTGTGGAAACATTCAATTGACACCCCTGTATTGTGGAAACATTCAATTGACACCTTCTGTATTGTAGAAACATTCAGTTGACACCCCTGTATTGTAGAAACATTCAGTTGACACCCCCTGTATTGTAGAAACATTCAGTTGACACCCCTGTTTTGTAGAAACATTCAGTTGACACCTCCTGTATTGTAGAAACATTCAGTTGACACCTCCTGTATTTTAGAAACATTCAGTTGACACCTCCTGTATTGTAGAAACATTCAGTTGACACCTCCTGTATTGTAGAAACATTCAGTTGACACCTCCTGTATTGTAGAAACATTCAATTGACACCTGCAATGTAGAAACATTCAGTTGCCTCAAAAACTGCTTTTTCAATTTTTTAGAAACCATCCATTGTAGCCTTCATTATTTCACATGTGTTGTCATAAAATGGAGTTTCACATCACAGTTTTCAAAACTCCATCAAATTTATAGAATATTAATTATCAACAAGAGAAAGTACACACCCTTATATTATTCCTTATGGGAATATAGCTGACCAAAACTAGTGAATCGAAGGGAAATTTGTCCAGAATGAAACTGAACACACTGTAAATGAACATGAACTTTACTGATCTATGCAGAACTAACTTTCAATTCCAGCAATATGTACTAATATAGACAAAGAAATAAAATGATCAACTGACTATTGACTACTTATTTAGTTTTACTATAATTAAAAATATATGATGGGTAGAATCAATCAACTCTGTTTATATAATTTACGGATTGGCTTTAACTACCCCAAAACAATATGGTATCCACTCTGTATAGTTTAAAGACATACTTTGTGAAGTAAATAATCATTCATGTAATAGTAAATGGGTCAATATGGCAGCTGAATTGTAAATATGTGCATGTATTTTACATTTTTGAATTGTGATAACAGTAAGCTGGTCAAAAACCTGTTGTAATATATAATTTTTTATTCATATTTTTAAATTTAATACTGGGTAATATCATTGTCTGCATTATAGCATTTCGTTGTCAGTTATATTATGGTAAAAACGAACTCTGTTAAAAAATTGGTGATATAACCATTATTACATTGCTTTCAAACTTTTTTTGTATGAAATAATTAGAAATTAGTCAACAATGGAAATTGCTGAAGGAAGTAGTGATTAAATGTCAAATGTTGATGTTTTCAATAGTATAACTGTTGTACTCATAAAAAGTTATCACACTTAGGAAGGATTAATTGAACAGGTGCTATCTGACAGTATGGCGCACAATGACATTACATATATTTCACTTATATGCTTTAATTTCACTCCAAGATTTTTAATTTTTTTAGAAAGCTGATTTTATGTTTAGTTTCACATGAACATTCTTGACCTCCCTTAGGACTGAACATCTCATTAGAATTCTTCTCATCATTTTCTCTGCAGTGTCAGAACCATATTTGATGATTTGAGCAGATACCATTGTATGTACATTCAGTCTGCAAATATCAAGATAATCTGATGACAGCTGGTAGCTTGTGCAGAAATGCAACCTATTGAACAGTGGTATATAGAAAGGTTACTTCAATAAATGTACTGGACAATTAGTTAGACTGTTTCTAGGTCACAAACCTTTATTGATCACTTAATATTTCACTTCGGCTGTCTTGCATACATTGCTATTAGTTGATTCTATTATTCATGCATTTTCAAATGTTGGCCACATATTTTTGCAGGACATACTAGACAAGACATAAGTTGATGCTGCATAATGACACAAAATTCAGTGGTTTAATTGTTTTGAACTGATTTAAGTTAAAATTATGGTTGACATACTCTCTGTAGCATAGCGTCTCATACTACAAACTGAATACCGTCATTTACTGTACATTGAGATTTCAATGTGTACGTCTCTGAATGCTATACTTCTGAGTACAATACTTGTACTTGAAAGTTACAGATGTGAAAATTTATTCCCTAGAATACCAAACTTCAGGACTATATATGCAGTGGTTTAAAAGTGATCAAATCTAATCAAGTTGCCATGCACTTATACCAATATACAGACTAAATAGATATTCATTTTGATTAGTTCCATAATATAAAACTTTGCCCACAAATGCATGGCTAGCCATCATAAGATCCTAACTTTGATATAGGTATTATTCTTACTTGTAAATCCAATCTCAAATTTGTTCTCAACTCTGTTAAATCTCTTGGCATTTTAACTGAATACCAGCATTTATTGATGTCTGGTTTTGTTATTCTCAATAAATATACACGTCTTGTCCATTTATTTCATAATCAAAATCATCTCTCACACGCAAGACTTTTCTTGTTTATTGTGTCATTACTGTTTATTGTTTTACGGCGAAAACTTTGAAGGTCTTCTACCTTTATATATTTTTCCTGATGATAATTATGATCCATGGATTTGTGTGTGAAAGTGAAAGCTGTTGTAATTTAAGAATTGTTTCTCAATTCACTTTTCAGTGAAAAAAATCAATAAAGCATATAATACTGACATAACATCAGTGGAGACAATATGTGTGCATGGAATACAGACATGTTACCTATTGCTATTTTAAAATGTGCTGTCTTTACAATACTGAAAACTTTAGTCAAAGATATACTCAATTTATTCACTGACATTCCTTATGCCAAAGAATTTATAACAATTGTACTTATCCCGTTGCTCTTTCTGTTAAATATTTTATAAAGAATGAGGTACATGTATATTTGGTATCAAAGGTTAGATACCAGTAAATGTCATGATATTCTTATTTTTGTACTAGCTACTGTCTGTGATGTTTTTTCATCTGATAGCTATAAATTAAAGCTTGAGTGATTATCCTGTTTTACAGTTTGTAACACAATTCATATTTATGATCACAAAAATACACTCTCCTTCAAGACTATTATCAAATCACTTTAACTGTAATGAGACTTTTCATTTTGCCCGAGGCCCGTAAGTTTTATCATGATTACATAAAATTTGTTCATATAACATTTCTTGAGACTGTCATAATTTTGTTTGAAAGAATCAGTGACATCTTCCATTAAAGCTGACAACAATTATCTAGACCATTGGTTGAGGTTTTTGAAAAACCGTAAATCCCAGCCTTACCAGTAATTGTCAAACAAATCAGTCTAGCCATTTGACCAATCACTGTCTGAACATCTCAGTGAATATAATAGAATACTGTAAGTTTATGGAGAATCAATGACGCTTTGACTGCTTTGTTTGAAATCTTCAGAAAACAATCAGAAACACATGGTAACAGTTTATGTATTGTTAAGGTGTACCTCAGCTACTATAGGATATATTGATTATGGTAATATTGCCATCACCACAGTCCCACTGTGCCATCACCCATCATTCAACGTGTAGTTTTGAAGACAACCTGCCAAAAATTTATTGAATGGCCTTACCTTTGTTGGTTCTCAGAAGATTTTCAAATGAAAGTTTAAGAGGTTCTCTCCATTTGTGCTTTGGTCAGCACCATAGACAGGATGTGTGTGCCCTCTATCTTTGTTGAGATGTGCTGACAGAGCAACTTGACACACAGTGTAGTGTGGCCGTGATTTTATTCAAGGAAGAACATGGCTTTCTTCTATAGAAATGTACAAATGCATTATATACATAATACACCATATACAGCATATTGGATAGCTGTTGATGTACTGTGATGCCTTGTGAATGGTTTGAAACATGCATTATGTTTTACTTCTCCATAAAAACTGTTACAGATTTATAACAAGATGAATTTGATAATGAAACAAGCCTTTCTATTGCTTTGTTCTAGACATATATCACAAATGAAACCTGATTAATTACCATAATGTATACTTTACGTAGGTTGAACTTTGAACCCTAGAACAGAGATATACATGTTCGTATGAGAAACTTTTACAGATTAATTTGCTCATTGTGGGTCAAAACATCATTTTCTTAATAACCACTCGTCAGATAGCTTTCAAGTTTTGGTCAATACATTGTTTATCAAACTTCTTGCCTGACTGCTTTCACATTGGTATGTACGGTATCTTTATGAAGATGACCCCTCAAAGACGTAAAAATAATAACAAAATGCATACTGAAATGATGATTTTAGGTAAATTTCATATTTTTTAGAACAATCTATTTGTAAAAGCATAACATCAATATGAATGGTTCCTATACATTACGTGATTTAATTCAGAAACGTTTCAATGATGATAATATTTGTGTTATATGCAAACTTGTGGGTTTTTTGTTGAAGAAATCATGAGCATATTTGTTCCAACATTGTCATTTGATTTTTAAGTGTTATGACCTGATGTGCACTTATTCAGTTTTTCTCCAAGTAATATTGTATTATTATAAATAGTAGTACTTACAATTTCAGTGGTCAATATTGAGTGTCTCACATAAATTATTAAATGACAGAGAATATCAAGAAAGTATTCCTGTTGATGTCTCTCAGACATATCACAGTGGAGCTATGTGTACCTTTAAATCACTTGTCTTGCTGTTCCTAAAGAAAAACATCCAGCTTTGAATGTTGCATTGAAAATTGACCATGTCAAGCCTGAACCCATGGAGTACAGTATGTACATGGGTAATTTATGTATGTAACCAGAAAGTCAGGCCTGAAAGGGTTAAAGCAAAACTCTTATATGCTACAGCCTATGAATATTATTATTAAGACCTAAGTCATCCAATTTCCTGATACCCTATGAAAACTACCGTACATGTATTGTAAATTTCCATAGGTGAAAGGTTAAGGCATTAAAGTAAACAGAGTGGTGACATATTATACCAGCATGTGTCCTGCAATTTTTTGACATATACCATACAGTGTTTGTTGTTATATATTGATATTTACTCATGTCGACATTATTATATGTCCTGAAATAGTACTGACATAGGTTACTTTTCTTGTCCAAAGAGACGGCATTTCAATTCACACAATAGGAATGATTAGGCCAACACATGCACATATTATAGTAATAGTAAAATTACAAAAGCTCCGTTTTCATAATTTGTGTTGTCCCTATTTCTATGTGTGTGGGTCAATATAACTAGACATTGTGAAAACAGTGGGGATGGATGTAAAAAGCACAAAATCAGTCATAGTGTCATTATGCTATGGGATAGGCTTCTGCCAAGGTGTAGAAATAATTTTGATATTTTTAAATATTGTGTAAAGACTTTATAGAAGAGGTTTTTAATGTAATTGTAACTGTGATGTTGTTATTTTTTAAAATTGTGTCAGCACTGTACAGCACCTTGAGATGTCATTTTATGTGGTACGCATTTTTAAAGAAAAAAATAGACATCCATATTATGGTAAAAAGAGTTTATATATATTTAAAAACTATCTACTGTTGATTGACCAATCAGAGTGCTCAATTCAGGGTGTTTTATCTACTCATAAGCCTTGGCCACCAAATTCCAGAAACGAATGACAGCGCCATAGTAAAGTACTGTCCAATCAAAGTGAACATGTCATAATCTGTAGACATCTGGTACGTTTAATATTCAAATTTGGTTACACAGCGGAAACCAGCTGCAACACAAAATCTGCTGTGGTACAAATATAAACTAATGTGCCCTAGGGCATTTAAACTAATGTGCCCTAGGGCATAAATAGGATGTTCCATTACATTGGAAAGCTTTTTCACAAATAAAAGTTTTAATTCATATCCTAAACATGTTACATTGACAAAGGGGACGGTTGACGTAAACACATTGAAAACGAAAATATATCAGTTAGGGGCGATAGTTTTTAAGTCGGATAAAACCCTCATACTCGGGCTCTTCTGGTATATAAAGTCCAACCCTACGATAAAATGTCTCGGCCTGCGGCCTCGACATTTTATCGTTGGGTTGGACTTTATATACCAGAAGAGCCCTCGTACTCGGGCTTTATCCTATACATATATATATATATATATATATATATATATATATATATATATATATATATATATATATATATATATATATATATATATATATATATATATATATATATATATAAACAAAATCCTTTTTTTGACTTTCTATGCCAGAATTTTAATATACTGTTATGATATAATAGCAATAAATCACACCCAGCGACGGTATACCACTCGATTTTGACCAGTTCACTTCATATATGCACTCGCTTTCGCTAGTGCAAATATGTCTTGAACTGGTCAAAATCTCGTGGTGTACCATCGCTTGGTGTGCTTTATTGCTTAAATATGTACCAACATTATAACAAAACTTATTTAAAGCTGACTATTGAACACAGTACCCTCACAGAATTAATAACTTTGCAATCACACCAATTTTATACTTCATAAGTGTTATTCAAAACTAAGGTCATTCTACTAAAAGTTTAATTGTATAAATTGGCTGTAGAACATATCACTTCAAAAACAAACATTATGAAACATGGCTCTGCAAGTTTCATTGGAAACCATTGTTTGTTTTTTTTCTAGTTTTTACTTTTTCTGCATGCGTCAAATATTTACTGTTGTCATTTAAATAAGATTTTTAAAAATATTTTAAAAATAGATAATGCCACTTGAACCAAACATGAATTCAGTACTCTCATGTACATCCTGTATCACCAATAAAGGCGGAACAGCTGTTCTGCAGAATTTTTGACCAATAGCATTTAATTAAACATTTACAATTTCTTCACTTGATCATATATACCTGTGTAAATAAGATCATACAATGACCGTAGAAGTTGCTTCTTTTAATCCTTTGTCCAAAATATGACATCAATATCTGCCAATAGGCAACTTGACAGCCACAACTACTGGAAGAATATTTTACTCCCACTAAAGAAAAGCCCTTCTGTCTTAATTGTTGAAGTAATGCACTGAAAATGTAAAGGTTCTAGTTTCAGTTACTTCATAACAAGTTAGTCACTCTAGCACTATATCAAATACAAGTATGTGGATTAATAGAATCCCATACTCCAACTATATGGGGTGAGAACACTGCCAAAATTATCTTGAAATCTTTCTTTAAACTTATTTCATCATTATTATTTCATTATTTGGTGATTTGGTCATAATTATTTCAGCATTTGGCGATTATTATTCCATAATTTGATCATTATTTGGATATTATTATGACATGATTATGACATGATTATGAACTTATTTCGTAATTAGTTTGTTTTGCCATTATTCAGCATTGATGTCTTGATTTTGAACGTATCATTATTATGCCATTATTTGGTGATTGGGTCATTTTTGTGTCATTATTTGGCCATTGTTATGCGATTATTTGGTCATAATTACGACATTTTCTTGACATTATTATGAAATTATTTAAGTTCATAATCATGTCATAATCATGTCCAAATCATGATCAAATTATGGCACAATAATTACCAAATGCTGAAATAATTATGACCAAATCACCAAATAATGGAATAATTATGATGAAATAAGTTTAAAGAAAATTTTAAGATAATTTTGGCAGTGTTCTCACCCCATACAAGTACCTGGTATCAGATTTCTCACACATGCCGCAGGCGAGTGTGAGACGTACAATTTTAAAATATCCCCAATGAGTATGAGAAATCTGATCCCAGGTCCTTGGTGTGTGAGATTCTTTTTCTCACATGACCACAGAATGAGTTAAATTCATACAGGAAACATTCAATGATTATTTCAACTGTCTGTGACTATCCTACTTCGTAGCCACACATTATTCCATGTCACTAAATATAGTCCCAAATTTGTCTCAGGTCACACGCTATGCTCACAGGCAGAATATTGGCGATTTTGCAATGTTCTTCTACTTCTTTCAAGTACTGTTTGAATAGTTATTTGGAAAATTCAGCCATATGTCTTTTGTGAGTCTGTCACCAACGAAGTAGAGTACTCTGCCACTGCATTGTACATGTGACCTGCTTACTTTGTAGTTCTGGTCCTCATGCTACTCATCTTGCCATTGGATAATATTTTGCACTTGGAGTAAATTAAAGGCCATATATTATCCAATCGGAACTGATGTAATATATACCGCTTTCATGTATGCTCATTTACACACAGTGCGGGACGATTTCTGAGAGTGTGGGATCAATTTTTCCTACACCATCAATCCCAAACTCCCAGAGGCCAGGAATGTTAGAAAAGGTGTTCTATTTCTCAACAGAAAACAATTTCAAAAGCACAATATGTGTGATTTCATTTAAAATTCAACTGACAAGAATGATAGCAACCTCAAGAACCCAAACAGCAAATGACAGAGTTGTTGAGTCAGCCAACTTCCGAAACAGCTTTTGCCAACATAAAAATGATATATCTTATAAATAAAACCTGTTAGTGTACACAAAATTTGAACAAGTAAAGAACGTACAGAGTATTCACGAGCAGAATTTCAAAACAATTGGATGCACACCATTTGTGCAAATTTTATCATAATTTGAACAAGTAAAAATGAGTTAACATTTTATACCATAAGTCCATAAGTATGTATAAAAGTTGTAGTGTAAGACATTTTGGAGGAAATCGTAGATATTTAAAACAACCAAAAATACTGTCAATGTGACACCACCCCCCCACCCCCCATACAAATATGCCATTACAATCATAATTTGAACGACTAGTATTGTTGTCATCTGTAAGCTAAAGCTTTTAATGATTGTTATCACTGATTTTGTTATGTATGTCAATGACAGTTTCATGTTTTACTTCCCATTGAAGCATGTTGAGATACACAGTATTCAGCATGTCAACTCAGTCTATACATGTGTAAAATTATTGATGACATGTGAATTCTATGGCAGTCCACACTAGAATTCAGAACAATGGTGCATTTTACATGTATCTGTGTATTGATGCCATGTTGATGGACTAAATAATGTTGTAAGTGTTTTAACATATATCTGACGCTGTGTTGGTGGACTAAATAGTGTGGTAAGAGTTTCAACATGTATCTGTGTATTGACGCCGTGTTGGTGGATTAAATAGTGTGGTAAGTGTTTCAACATATATCTGACGCTGTGTTGGTGGATTAAATAATGTGGTAAGTGTTTCAACATATATCTGACGCCGTGTTGGTGGACTAAATAGTGTGGTAAGTGTTTCAACATATATTTGACGCTGTGTTGGTGGACTAAATAGTGTGGTAAGTGTTTCAACATATATCTGACGCCGTGTTGGTGGACTAAATAGTGTGGTAAGAGTTTCAACATGTATCTGTGTATTGACGCCGTGTTGATGGACTAAATAGTGTGGTAAGTGTTTCAACATATATCTGACGCCGTGTTGGTGGACTAAATAGTGTGGTAAGTGTTTCAACATATATTTGACGCCGTGTTGGTGGACTAAATAGTGTGGTACGAGGTTCAACATGTATCTGTGTATTGACGCCGTGTTGATGTACTAAATAGTGTGGTACGAGGTTCAACATGTATCTGTGTATTGACGCCGTGTTGATGTACTAAATAGTGTGTTAAGTATTTCAACATGCTTTCAGGAGTAGAACAATTAAAAACTTACAATTGACATACAAAACAAAGATAGTGCAAAAATCATCACTGAAAAGACACACATAAAGCCATTGCTTCCTTAATGAATCAATTCAAGAAGAGTATTTTTTACCAGAATTGATGTAAGTATCCCAAAGCACAGAGTATCGGTAATTATTTCACAATTTGACAAAACAAACCTTTTAGAGCAAACCTTAGCATCTAAAACCATAAACATGAAGTGCTCTGACAGTTGCTTTTTTCAGACAAAGAGAGAAAGACACAATGATAGGCAATAAACAAACCAGTTACTTTTACATTTTTTTTTATACATTGAAAGCAGAACTGATGTAATCTATTAATATCACCAAAAGACCTTCACTAAAATTTTCATTCAGAGAATATTGTACTGGTAGACAGAAACCTATATTTATGTCCCTGTACCTGATCTGTATTCACATACAGGTACTTTGACATTCACATATGGGAGCCATATTTTTATACTTTTTATTTGAAATTGATGTCATCTGCAAAATATATAGTTTTCAATGGTATTTCTTAGTTGTAATTATATTCTAGAAAGGTCAGTGGTCAGATTTAAACACTGTTGACCATGTGTAAGTAGGTTTTGGAATCAATATTTGTAGATGCCTTCTGCATGTTAGCTCAGCAGGGCGGGAAAAAAATTGGTATTTATATTAACGTAGTTGAATGTCAATCAGTTATAATTGTCCAATAGTCACAATGCACATCAACCTAAAGTTATAAAATGTTATTTCT
The DNA here is from genome assembly GCF_041260155.1 of Ptychodera flava. Taxonomy (NCBI): domain Eukaryota; kingdom Metazoa; phylum Hemichordata; class Enteropneusta; family Ptychoderidae; genus Ptychodera; species Ptychodera flava. Next base: position 34,698,475 of record NC_091948.1, on the reverse strand, counting down.
GTTTCTCCTCATGTTATTTGCCATCGGAAGTGGGCAAACCATGCTGCCAGTAAAACCCTTTATTGTGTTTATTCCATATGCTTTTAGCAACACGCACCCTGTTCTGAAAGTAAAATCATATTTTAACCAAAACCATACGGAATGTCGTTGTTTGATTCTAGCCGTTTATGGCAACATAAACTGTATTTTTCTCTCAAACATCTGGTACATACACTTTGAAATCACTTGCAGGACAATTGATTCGATAATTCTGATGCAAAGCATGAAATACACAAAGCGTACAACCCCACAATCCTGTTTCTTATAATAAATATATTTCAAATGAATGCTAAAGTGTCATGAATTTTATTGTCTTCAGGGCCTGTGTACCATTTTCAACCATCATTGTTCCATTTATTTGATTTACAATACTCTAGGCTCTTTTGTAATCATACATGAACATGTTCCAGTTTGTTTGTGATCAAATTGTTTGTTCACTTGCTACTAATGTTAGAACTGTCATTAGTATTCCAGTGAGGAAACAGGAATGCAGCGACATGAGTTATTCAAAAATAATTTGAAAATGATTTATCTTGCAAAGTGGACAAAGCTTTAAGACTTGCATTCATTGATAACAGCTTACAAGTTTTGCAAGTAAAATGTTATATTCAATCAGGGTTTTATATCATTTATTTACCGATATTCAAATTTTATTTATCTATTCATCTACCACCATTTCTTTATATATTTATTTACTCATTGCAACATTTTAAAATCAGAAACCCACTACAGGTGGAACATTAGTAGAAGCATCAAAATACAATTACAATTGTTTAAAACTAAACCAAAAAAAGAAAAATAATCACTGCATTCAAGATGAAATAAACATAATTCACTGCATCAAACTTATATTATGTTAATACTGCGTAATTAGGAGATGAGTATAATGATGTATAGGTTTGTTTGAGAATTCATTTATCCAGTGTACAGCTCTAAATAAAATTCGTCAGTTTCTGTTGATATTTGACCAACAGAATTTTCAAAAGAGTCACTCATAAGCAAAAGTCAGGTGATGTATTATTATAGATTTAATTTGTAAATTAAATATATTTGTTGTGAAAAATATTTCCTGCATCAACTAAGAAATATCGTTAGCCTTTTCTCTAGGGATCTTGTAATTGCATTGCGCAATAGGACCATTTTCATGTCAATCGTTTTTTATCACTGAATACTAGTATTTGGTTGTTTGTTGTAAAACCTGCTTTTCTGACAACAACACTTTACTAAAAGCTTTCTTTTTTTTCATTTTATTTTTTTATTTTTTATTTATTTAACAGTTAAACAGCAACCATGAAAACAGCACAAACAAATGAAAACAGAACAAAAACAAACATTTATAAATCACAACTATGAGGCAAAATGTGTAATAAATGTCCCTCACTTTTGTGTATGTTTTTTCCAGTGCGTCATTTGACAATGCTATGCATTTTTCTGTATTGTACACTGACCTTGCATAATGTTTAAAATTAACAAAACTTGGAACTGAATTCGTGTATCTACATTTGAATATATAAAATCATCCCATAAGAAAAACAAAGTTAATAATTGTGTTAGCTGTAGTATCTATGTCCCCAAGGATACAATTCATATCATTCAACAATAATTTTGTCTGTGTAATGTCATAACTCCACTTCTTTACAGAGTTCCAAAATTGACCTGTGTGTACAATCAATCCCTAAGTGTGTAATAAGCGATTTGTAGGTAAAATCTTTATAATACATTTGTATCGAAAATTCAATGGTTATTTTTAAAGGAAGCAAAAAAACTTTATCAAGTGGAATAACAATATAAAGAATATTATGCCAATACATTAAGATGTTAGAAGGAATACCTATAGGTGTTTCTAAATTCATAAAATAAATGTACATATCTCTATTAACCAAAAGCTCTCTTTTTTAGAACATAGCAAATATTCCCCAAAAGCCTAGTGTGCTTTCAAGTTTTCATAAAGTGACATTAATGATAACTTTCATCATATTCACAGTGGAGCTGACACAATCAAGACCAAGATTATCAAATGAGAGTACCTATACTACAAGCAGTCCCCAAAACTCTTCCACAAGTCAATCAAACGTCAGTGATTCCACAACAGATGTGAACAGACATGAATTATTTCCAAATTGCTCACCACCGGCCATCAATCAGTTTCCAGTAGATGTTTTCACATTCAGCCAACGCAGACATGGTGCTATGATATTACATGTTTTGCTGTCCCTCTACATGTTTGCTGGACTAGCTGTTGTCTGTGATGAATATTTTATTTCATCTTTGGAAAGAATCAGTGAAAGTAAGTAAAAACACAGACATATTGATATTTTTGCATTTTGTTAAACAAAAGTATTTTCATTCTTTCTTTTTAATTTGCTTGGTTGAAAAGATACGTGTTCAGTGTTCACAATTTTGTGGTGTAAAGAAAGGTTTGTAATTTTTTTTACATAAAGAATTACAACGAAAGTAATCACGCCGATTTGCTGAACCAATTGCTTGGAAACAATGAAATTGTGTGACAACAAAACACACAGTGGCAGTACAAGCAATATGTTTCCAGAGTTTATCTTAGAACAGATAAGTTTCTGATCCTAAGTTGGTGTGGGGTTTGCATGTACACCCATGCCCTAAATGTGTATCGTTGACACTCAATTTGTGACAGTCATGGCTCTACATGTGCTACGCAAAGTTCTCACCAGTATATGTACCCGTAATCAGCATCAACACATCATTGGAATGAGTGCTCAACCCTTTTCCTTTCTATTGCCATAGTGGGGGATTTCCAAAAATTGCACCCTTACCAGCACAACAGTACTGGCGGTGCGGTATGTGTTGGGGTCAGGGTGTCAGCATAACCACTCTCACTATTCGTTCATTGAGTGATCGCTCTCCGCCATGACAAGGACGTGAACAAGAATGTAGGCAGTCAGTTGTATAAATAATCGTCCTGTAAAACTCTATGTACGGTTTTGCTATCGGCATGCATCAGCCCGGGTAAAGATATTATATTTCATAGTTGGGACTCGGTGAAGAATTTCACCAGTAATGATAAAAATTATTGAAATCTTCATGTTCCGTGATGTTTAAAGACAAATTTAATAATTGAAGATGTGGAGCAGCTGACGAGAAACTTGCACATTTCCAGTGTGCATAAATTTAAATAGATTATTCAAAATAGCAATCTTTGACTGCCGTTCTCAGCTGCTCAGCACGTAGTGAACATAGGTCATGCGAGTGAAATGATGCTGTAGTGTACAATTTGAATAGATTCGTTCACGTTCCGTGCTTGATTTGGTCTACGTTTGTACGTTTGTTGTTTCAGTCATTTATATAACATCTTATGTTTTGTGTTTCCTTATTTTAAATCGTGTCCGAAGACAGCCGACGTGTCCAGCACACAAGAATCAGCGTCCGGGCGCTTGGCTCATCGCTTCACAGTCACTCGTGGTCTATTCAGCTCTGGGACTATTCGCCCCATAGACGTGTGTATATTTAAGCGAGGGTTTTTTCTCGATTATGTGCACACGTCTATAGGGCGAATAGTCCCAGAGTTGAAAAGACCACGAGTGACTGTGATCGCTTCGAGGGGGGAGAGATGATCCAAGCGTTTGTAGAGTGTCCCTATGTGATAGGAGAACAAAATAGCCGTATGCGATGAAATATGTCGAATTTATTGGCTTTATGCGTGAGAGACCAAACCGCTTCATACCTTCCCGCATTTTCCTTACTGTGGATTTGACATTCCGAGCACCTTGTAGTCTAGACCGTCGACCGTAGACCGTGTGTACGGTGTGCGTGCTTGGCCGGAGCTCCCTATGGCCCATAGTAATAGTATGGGTATATTCAGAGCTAGCTGCCGTGTAACGCCCGAAACACACAGCACGGTACGCAGGGCTAGCTGCTGCAGAGACCGGGGCTTCCAGGTTTCATGTCATAAGCGATATCCCCAGGGATGGGCAGTTTTTATAAGCTACTATAGACTAAAGTCTATAGAAGCTATTGGGATGGGTATCCGTCCGGCGTCAGTCTGTATGTATGTATGTATGTATGTCCGTTTGTGAGGCGTCCGTCCACTCAAATATCTTGAGAACCGCAGTACTTACTGATTTGGTATTTGTTGTGTAGATGAAAAATATGATTTTGAGAAACTTTTTTTTTTAATTTTTACCTCCCATTTGCCATACATATATGGCAATGGGAGGTCATATGGTTGAAAAAAGTCTGTATGTGAGATGTCTGTCTGTATGTATCTGTGTATGTATGTATGTATGTATGTATGGATGGATGTCTGTCCGTCCAACGCAAAAACTCAAAAAGCGCTGCACGTATTGAGCTGATTTTTGGTGTAGTGATGCCATATATGATGTAGATGTGCCGTTCTTAAAATGAACTTTTTAGGCCCATAGATATGCAAATGAGGTAGAAAAAAAAGCGAAAATGGTCAAAAATCAATAACTCAGGAACTATCTGATCATTGTCATATTTGGGTTTTAGGTACCTTGGGCCCAACTCATTTAAGATATAGATTTGATGTCAATATTTGATGCTCTCTATTTTTAATGATTTTTTTCTTTTTTTGCCATTTTAGTAAAAAATCTTTTCCTCTTAAACCAATGGTTGGATCGCTTTAAAATTTGGCGTGCAGGTACCTTGTGAAAACTCAAAATAGAATTCATCAAAATTATGACACAATTTGCATATTTGTATTTTTGGGCAATTTTTGCCATGTTTGGTTAAAAAAATCTTCTTTGAAACTGTGTATGCCATTACTTTCTAATTGGGTGTGCAGGTTCCTAGGAGTGACCTGAAGATTACTCTGTGAACTCAAGCTGAAATTTGTCCTTTTTGTCATGCTTTCAAATTTGGTACATAGGTGAAATGTATTAGGTCATTCATTCAAAGTCAAGTACTGCCTGTGTGAATGAGCAGATTATGATTGTGCTGTTCCAGGCTGTGGTGCTATTTATAGGAATGATGCAATGTTAGACGGTAATTGATGTTTTAACTGAATTTGACTTACATTGTATGTAACTCCTGTACTGTATAAACCCTATCAGTTCACCCAGAAAAAAATAATTAATATAATTTTAAATAATTGAATTAATGAGGATATCAACAAAGCCAAAATAATTTTAGTGTAGAATTATTAGAATGTTCAACTTTTTTGACAGTTCATGGTGAAATGCTTACCATCTTGGAGGATTAAAACATGTAAAGGCAACTTTCCTGAATCCCAACTTTGACATATTCTGAACCGTCATATCTTTTTGCTCTGTATGTTATCTAAAAGAAATTGCTCATAATAGTTTGTCATGGTAGGTTGGTCAAATAAATAGAGATAGAGAAAGTTGCAATTTCCATTTATGGTTGACTTGGTAAAGATAAAATAAAATTACTTTTTGAGGAAAAAATAGAGTGATCAATTAAAAGAGTGGTCAAAGTAATGGTTTTTATCTGGTAAAGCTGGACTGTAAGATTCCTCATGTGCTATTTATAGCAATTATGCAATCTGTGTAAACAGTGCAATGAAAGTGTTATATGATTCCTTATAATGCTTTTGATGACCTTGAACTTCTTACATGTAAGTTGCAAACATTTGTCTCTTCTGTGTGCTTTCTCTGAGTACCTACAAGCTAAACTTATTCAACAGAACTTACTTGCAATGTTAATTTGAAAGTTAAAATGTGCTTGGTTAATAGGATGAAAATACTAATAAAGATAACTGGCTGAAGATTCTTTATAACCTGACAGATATGCTGTTTTTTATGACGTAAATGTTGATAAGCAAGTCTTGTTTACTTTAATTGAATGTAATTAACTCTCATTTATATTATTATAAGCAGTAGTATCAAGTTGATCAAGCTAATATTGACAAGTTGGGTGGCTGTTGGAGGTTAAAAGCTGTAAAAATAACTGTATGCATGTCTATCTGTTTATCTGTCTGTCTGTCTGTAGACCCGCATTTTTTGGAGGGTCTATGGTGTCTGTATGTATGTATGTATGTATGTATGTATGTATGTTAGTTATTATGTGCGGATGTATGTCTGTCAACATTAAAACCTCCTAAATCGCAGCGCCTACCATCTTAGTATTTGGTGGACAGGTGCATCGAGGGGTGGAGATGTGAATTTGTTGAAATAAACATGTCAAAGTCAAAAATATGCAAATGAAGGGGAAAAAAGGAAAAATCCTGCAAATTGCTAAAACTTTGTAACAACTGGCCAGATTTGGTTGAAACTTGGTAGGCAGGCTCTTTATAGTGACTTAAGTTCCACTTCTTCAAATTGTGGTGAAATTTTGAAAGTTGTATTTTTTGGGCGATTTTCCCGTTTCTTGTCAAAAAATCTTTTCTGAAAGCACTCATCCCATTGCCTTGAAAACTTGTTTGTATGATCCTAGGGTTGACCTTTGTCAGATTTGTTCAAATTGTAGTGAAATTTTAATATTTGTATTTTTGGGGCAATTTTTCCCATTTTTTGTCAAAAAATCATTTTCTCCCAAAGTATTCGTTGGATTGCAGTAAAACATGATAGTCTTGATCCTAGGGTTGTTTTCTGTCAGACGTGTAAATGTCATTATTAGGTGGAGCATTTCATATTGCTGGGGTATAAGATTAATTTGGACTTGCAATGGAATTTTCTTAGTCAACCTGTAAGAATGCAATGTCATGTGTATACTAGTGGTTAGTATCGCTGCAAAATGGGAGGACAGTGTCATTGACACTATTTTTTGATATTGTTGAAAATAGGCAAATTAATGCCAAAAAAAGTGTTTTTGGTAAAAAATCTTCTTCTTCATAACCGCTGGTCAGATAGCTTTGTTATTTGGTATACAGGTCCCTAGGGATAACCCAACTTAGATTTGTTCAGATTGTGATGAAATATGCAATTGTGTATTTTTAAGGAATTTTTTTGTCATTTTTGGTCAAAGTTTGACTTACATTGTATATAATTCTTTTACTGTATAAACCCTATCAATTCACCCAGAAAAAAATAATTAATATGATTTTAAATAATTGAATTAATTAGGAAATCATCAAAGCCAAAATAATTTTAGTGTGGAATTATCAGAAAGTTCAACTTTTTTTGACAGCTCATAGTGAAATGCTTACCATCTTGGAGGATTAAAACATGTAAAGGCAACTTTCCTGAATCCCAACTTTGATATATCCTAAAAGTCATTTATTGTGCCCTGTATGTTATCTAAAAGAAATTGCTCATAATAGTTTGTCATGAGAGGGTGGTCAAATAAATAGAGATAGAGAAAGTTCTAATTTCCATTTATGGTTAACTTGGTAAGGATAAAAGAAAATTACTTTTTGAGGAAAAAAATGGAGTGGTCAATTAAAGAGTGGACAAAGTGATAGGGTTTTTATGGTAAAGCTGGGCTGTAAGATTCCTCATGTGCTATTTATAGCAATTATGCAATCTGTGTAAACAGTGCAATGAAAGTGCTACATGATTCCTTATAATGCTTTTGATGACCTTGAACTTCTTAAGTTTCAAATATTTGTCTCTTCAGTGTGCTTTCTCTGAGTACGTACAGTCTCAACTTATTCAACAGAACTTACTTACAATGTTAATTTGAAAGTTAAAATGTGGTTGGTTAATAGGATGAAAATACTGATATTAAAAGATAACCAGCTTAAGATTCTTTATAACCTGACAGATATGCTGTTTTTTTATGAGTCAGACGTAAATCTTGATTTAAGCAAGTCTTGTTTACTTTAATTAGAATGTAATTAACTCTCATTTATTTGCTATTATAGACTAATACATGTGTGATGAAATATGCAAATCTGTATTTTTATGGAATTTTTTCCATTTTGGTCAGGCCATCCTGAAATGAGCTATCAAAGATATCCACCTTCTTCATCAATACATGTGTCACAAAAGGTTATTCTCTACATAACACAGCAGAGCTCTGTCAACTGTTGAGTTGCTTGTTTTTTCAAAACCGCTGGTCAGACAGCTTTAATATTTGGTTTACATGTCCCTAGGATGACCTTAGTGAGATAATTTCATACAGTCAGGAAATACTTACTTTTGTATCCATGTCTATAGTAGCTTCAGGGACTTTGGCCCTATGTTTTATCAGTGTCAACGGGCACATGCGCTTCGACCATTGCTTCTTCTGGTACCTCCATGGCGTCGCGAAGCACAGGTGTTCTGTTGACTGGGTAGTTTGTAAAACTTTAGTGTAGTTTATGCTACGTTCGGATGTTCTGTTCCGCGTAGCCTTACCACCATAAGCCCTAGCCCTGCGTACCGGGCCGTGCTGTGTGTCCGGGGAACACACAGCACGGTACATTACGCAGGGCTAAACGAAGCCCCTGCACGATTCATGTATTAAGGGCTTCGAGAAGCGACGATCGAAGCTCCTGTGTCCACGGGCAGGACGACTTCGCTGGCCCGAGGTGTTTATTCGGGCAGGGACCAAGCTCTGTATGGCACGGCTGTGTTATACCGGCCTTCCAGTCCCACCACTATTAGCTGCTGTACTCAGGTGCAGCATATGGCGCGTAAACTTGAAAAATTCAGTGAGTGGGTTCAGAAATCGCCAAGCCGAATGTGGATGACCAGTGGAAAAATTGGGCCAGTGGTGTAAGAAATCGGATGTTAATTTTGGCATGCATGTGGGCGGGGAAGAAATTTCATTATTGTCAGTGGGTGGCGAGAAAATTTTTGACAGTGGGTACCAGATAATATACCACAGGGAAGACCAGAGATACTGGTGGGCAGTGGGCATCAGAATTCAGTGGGGGGTACATTTTCGATGTATGCCAGTGGGAGGGCAGTTACCAACAGCTGTATTCTCCCCTCCAAATTTTAGGTCAAGGTCAAAAATAATAAAATTAGTAAATCGGCCTCAAAACATGTTTTGTGATGATTTTGCGAAATTGATTAAATTCACCAGTTGTCAGCACATGACTATATACCTGGATATTTGGGTCGGACGGTGGTGGGCAAAGATGGGTCCACCTGAGTGGGTCTCTCATTTTGTTCAACAAATTGCTAATATCTTCAGAAAAATAATTTAGAGTGTGCAAGTTTGAATAAAGCAGATCAAGTTACCGGAAACAGTTTTGTTTCTGTGCTTTAATTTCAGCTTCATAAGCTTTTTACCTACTTTTTTCAGCTATCGGGGATCAGTAATGCTTGTATTAGGGTAGATGATTCGTCTAGAATAGTCAGTACGTGTCATAAAGCTCTGAAACAAATTGGCATTAATTGGATGAATTAGAAATGGCGATTTAATTTAATTTGGATTTATAACTTGTCAAATTTAACTAATATGTGCAGGATTTTGAGATATGTCTTAAAAATAACTATAAAGGGAGAACAATTTGATTGTGGAAGAAGAGATTTAGGGAGGAATTGGAACAATGGGCAAGTACATGGAAAAGAAATAAACTAATAAAGATTAATGTGGGGATATTAACCCTTTCACCACCATGGTTTGACCCAAACCTATTGTTATCAATGGTGATTGTGGACCTGTTTACAGGGAATTGGGGGTGAAGAGGTTAAAGGAAAAAAAAACATTGGCTCATAGTATGGTAATGTATGTACCAGTACAATACTGTAATCCATAATCTGGAAATGAATGCCATCTTAGGTTAAATTGCAATAGGTTTCAACATCTGTAGTGGTAGTTCTACATTTGTTCACAAAATTGCTGACAAATTAGAAATATGCTAATTTTCTGTGGATAATGCCACAGAAATCATTATGTCACATTACTTGGGGAAAGGTACATGTAGAGGTGTAGTGTAGCAGGGTGGTTATCTTCTGCAGGATCTTAGGAAAGTGATGTAACTTTTCATTCTTATGAACTCCAGTGTTTTCTCTGCATGTTAACTGAAGGGGCAATCAAGTTCTGCCCTTTCCATCAAAATTAGGGGCAGACTTGACATTTTAGGGGCAAAAACAACAGCAAATTCACAGGTCACTACACTATGCGCTTTGGTCACCATCATATGGACGTATTTGCTTGCTGTGTTTTGTGCATGATTTTTGCTCTGTCAGTAACTTATAAATTGCAGAAAATGGCTCGAAATGCTCAATTTGCGCAATAGTGCAGTCAAGAGAAAACCCTAGAACTCCATGAGATTTTCATGATCCTTTCTGTTTTACCATATAGGGCTTCATCTGCAGAGTGATGTTGCTGGTGCAACTTTTATGGCAGCAGGAAGCTCTGCTCCAGAGCTATTCACATCAGTCATAGGTAATACTTTGACCCTAAGTCAAAGGTAATACTTTGACCTTAAATCATAGGTAATACTTTGACCCTAAGTCATAGGTAATACTTTGACCCTAAGTCATAGGTTATACTTTGACCCTAAGTCATAGGTAATACTTTGACCCTAAGTCATAGGTTATACTTTGACCCTAATGTTTCACTTTCATAGTGTTTAATGCATAATATTCTATTGCATAGTGTATAGTGCACCAGTATATATTGCATAGTGTATCAGTATGCCAACAGGCAAGAAGACATTGCAGAGTTCATTTTCTACATTAAAGGTTTATATACGGTATTTCAGACTCTCAAACCAGTAGTACGCTTTTTTAAATCTCTCTCTATGTCATCAAATACCGTACAGATACTCAGTCGTATTAATTCTATATTGATGTTAATTCAAAATTTGTCAACGAATAGTCACAACAAACATTCTCAGTTTGTCATTGAGGAAGTCAGAGATGAAATAATGAATTTCTCATTACTATTGGGATTAGTGTATGGTAATTAAGTTGGAAAGTTTCAATCAAAGCAATAATTGAGATACTAGAGATGTTATCCCTTTCAAGGTCATATAATTATTTGAATTCTAGAGGATTATTGGCAGTTTAGCCTAGGTCATACATCTGTACAAAAGAGGCCATACTGGAAAATTATGCAGATTTACATTTATAGGCAAAACTTTTTGTTATGAGAGTAATAAAATTAATGATTTCAATATTTCAGTTCTTTTGAAACCCCAAATAAATAAAACACTATATAACCAGCAGAAAATGAACCACACACATTATTAGCATCAAATATACTTTTCATTCATTATTTCTAGTACTGTTCTTTATGTCAACACTTTCATAGTAATACGTTAACTGCATTATGCAAATCAGACAAACTGCTGTCGGAAATACTGGTGTAGCAATTCTGTGAAATTCATGGCTAAAAAACTGCAAGCATTCTACACATAGAGTAATGACAGCAAGAGCCAATATTGACACTATAGCTATTAGAAAGCAGAAGTAACAGAAAACAGTGCTGGTAGTTAAGGAAAAATTTTAATTAAAATATATTTACTGGCAGACAATGGGTCATTTGTTAGTTTAAAATCTATTTTGTAATGAAGTATTTTTCGAATTCTTCCTAATATGTAAAATATTGTATTATTTAATTCATAAAAAATGTGTTATACACATATGACTTCAATATTTATTTAATAAATATTGTTAAAGAATGAAAGTAGTCTGATATTTGACAGCAGTGCTGTTTGCAAGGTGAATCACCAGCCACTCATTAGAAACAGCAGATATATGATTGTGTAGAATTTTACAAGATACAGTCAGTTCAGCTCACTAGAGTGAAGGAAGGAGATTACTGTAAGCAGTATATTTGGCCAATAGTAAATTGTTGAATGTTTTGTTTCATTCATCTAGGTGTATTTATCACTAAAGATGATGTTGGTATTGGAACTATAGTAGGCTCTGCAGTCTTTAATTTACTTTGCATATTGGCTTTGTGTGGTCTTCTGGCTGGAATGGTAGGTTTTGTCTTCATTCATATATCTCTAAATTTTTCTCAAGTTATGATTGCAGTTCTATTGAAACAAAGAAAACAAGTCAGGTTTTAAGTTGAAGTCAGGCTAACTTGTCTGTTTATTTGAACTTGAATTCCAAAAAGTGTTGATTTGGTCATGATTATAGCTAGGCTGAGTTTACAGGAATCACAGAGTGATCACAGCACTGTGTTTCCTTGCTTTTGACCAACAGTCACAAGAGATAAAAAGTGATAACATAAATGAAAACATCGAGTGTTAGAGCTTGACATCTTCAATTTGTCATGTCAATTTGTATCAACAGATGAACTCATTTCATTGTCATGTTATCTTTGCAGTCATATTGGAATGACAATAAACTCATCTGTCATATTGGAATGACAATAAACTCATGTGTCACACATTACATCACAACAGGTGATTGAGCTTAGCTGGTGGCCATTGTTGAGAGATACTACTTATTACCTGATAAGTATTATCGCCCTAGCAACGGTGATGGCAGATGAAATAGTTCATTGGTAAGTAAATTCATGACACATTTTGCATATTCACTGATTTGTAAAGCTGAAACCAAATATCCCGATATCATAAACTATTCTATACTCCATTTGAAGTGCATATGTTCCAATCACTCAATTCACTTGGCAAAGTAAATTGTCAACAGAGCTAAATTTGGAAGATATGACCTTTCAGTCAGTGCAGTTTCACATTAATTGTAGAACAATGAATCTATTGTAGAAAGAACCAATCAGTGAAATAACTTGACAGACTGTGTTGCCTACATGTGTGAAACAAATCAATCATGCGAATCTTTTGCTACAAGAATTAGACACATCAGCTGATTTCCCAGCATTGTATACACACTCAGCTGTAATAGATGTGAATTTTGCTGTAGCTACCAACCTCCATGTTAGTCATCATATTCTGTCTGAAGCGTGTTCAACACAGGAAGATTTAATTGTGCATAAATTGTACAATAAGATAAATTGACAGTCATACAACAACACTGTGTAAAACACATGAAAAGTTGATATGTACTTGGACTTTTTTGACAATCATAGGGTTACAGAAAGTCAACTGATATGGAATTTGTCAAAGTGGATCAACTCCTGTTGTCTGCCTTGTTAAAGCTGCAATACAGTGTGGTGAAAGCCTAAACCTGTTTCATCTTCAATTTGATGCAAATCTCAAAGTGTATGATATTGGGTTCAGTTCAGGATACTACAATTTGATGACAATATTACTACTATTTGTGTACAATTGAACACGTAGCAGGAACAGATAACTGGTGGAGATAAATCAGTACACCACAAAATAGTTATGAGAACTTCCATGGTTTCTTAAAGCAATTGAGAGAAAATGCAAATTAAATTTTATCAATGTTGGAATCACTCAGCATTATTGTAAAACTTGTACATCATCAGAAATCTATTAAAATGATGTGCTCTTCCCCCGGCTCAAGTTTCCTTCATTTGCTGTTTTCTTCTTCATTGTTACAGGTATGAAGCAGCATCACTCTTGGTACTTTATATAATTTACATAGTTGTGATGTACTTTAATGAAAGATTAAGTAACATTGCCATGGAAAAAGTCAGGCTTTGGAAACACAAGTACCACAAAGTATCAGTTGAGGAAAAGAGCCCTCTAGTGGCAGAATCATTTCATAGGACTTCAAAAGGCACTGAAAACAAAAATCATGAGGAGATAGAAATGGAAAATACAACGATGAAAGGTGTGATAAAACCATATTGTACTGAGGGCAATCATTCTGAGGAAAGTGTGCCACTGACAAATGGAAATGGGAGTTTTGTTAATACAGAAAAAGACAACCCTGAAGAAACTATGCAAGGTATGTCAGTACTATAGAACAGCTATGATGAACAAATCCTAGTTTCCTATCTGACAGAATCACTATATTCACATTAGTAATAATTCTCCAGGTGTTATTTTTATCACGTTTTGAATTGTGAAAAATTTTAGTGGGAGTTTATCAAAATAATTACATAAGGCCAGGAAGAAATTGTACCGAAGCCACTTCGCCTCTACTCACTGAAGCAAATTTGGAATTATTTTTGAAATAATGGTGAATATATTACTTCAATTGTTTTACTTTTCAGGCAATTTTGTTGAGCATGTGTAAATGCTCAGACTTTGTTCTGTCAACACTGCCTGTTTATGTAATATCTCTATTATTGTGGAGAGATTGTCAACACTGCCTGTTTATGTAATATCTCTATTATTGTGGAGAGATTGTCAATTCTAGACTCCAAGCCATGAGTAATGATATAACTGGGGGAATTTGGCTGATTTATAAATTCTATACTTTACAAAATTATCTGGGGAGCAATATTTTTTTTTCTCTGGCTTAACAGACTCAAGATATGAGAATTGAACATATTTTCTATCGGTAATGTAATATTCAATTTTTGTATTGACTGCAGTAATATTTTGTATGCCATAAAACCTTCATCTTTTTTAAACTGTTTTACATGGACGTATATGTATGTGTAAAAGTTAGAAAGAGATGATAGATCCATAATACTGCCGCTATATGTATGATGTATCACATTTAACTCTTATAAACCCTTGGGAAAATACACACACACACACACACACACACACACACACACACACACACACACACATATATATGTGTGTGTGTGTGATCCTATTAAAATATGTGCTTACTTTCTCTCAATCACTAAATTTGAATTTACTGTAGTGAGTGGCATATAGTCCATGTTGTTTCCTTAATCAAGAAAAGTTGTTGTCTTTGTTTCAAATACACAGCTTCCAAACCAATGCTTCAATGGAAAATTAATTATCTGATGCTGTTATTTCTAAAAATGACTGGTACTTTGACCTACGACATGATATTCTGACACATTTTGATTTTCAGATAGCACTAATAAGGCTCCTGTTGATGAAACTATGGAATCCAGTTCTCCCTTTCGTCTTCCTGAAGGTTTCACCAAAAAAATGTTATGGGTGTTTAGTCTTCCAGTCTATGGATTACTCTTTGTGACAGTACCGGATTGTAGAACTCAACGTTGGAAGAGCTGGTATCTGCTCACCTTCATTATATCTATACTGTGGATTACAGTGTTTTCATATGTGTTGGTATGGATGATTACACTGATAGGTAAGTGTTTTGAAAGACAATGAACTCTGGAAATCTTGTGAATGAATTCACAGTCCTGAATGTAACTGAATACTTATTTCACAGTCCTGAATGTAGACTGAAAGATTCCGTCGCGTGCGGGCGCTCCGGCGCACTGTGACCTATGACCCTTTACGACCCTTTGGTAAAGTGTCGTAGGTCGCAGTGCGCCGGAGCGCCCACACACGACGGAATCTTTCAGTCTATCCTGAATATAACTGAATACTTATTTCACAGTCCTGAATGTAACTGAATACTTATTTCACAGTCAATGGAAATGATCTTTGTCTGCACCAAAATAATTGCTAACATCAGTAAATGTTTACTATTGCTATGGAAACAGTGTAATACCATGAATAAAAAATAACTCTGATGTTTACAAGATATTGATTATGTAATGCATAAAGACTAGTATACAATAAATGCAAACAATTAGTACTCTTTCTCCTTATACTGACAATCTTCTCTGTCATTTGATGTGAATTTTCTGTTTATATCTATCAAGCAAACCATGAAACTCATAATCTAAAAACCAAAAAGTTCTGGTCCTCACAACTTTCACTTCTAGTGTTGTATTGTGTTGTTGTTTTTAACTCACATTCGGCTATACCAATGTGAGTTTATCATATAAGCTGAAGTCGATGGCATCTCTATGTATGTTTTGTGTCATTTGACTTGTATCAATTCATACTGTGATGGCCGCACTGTTTGACAAAATACTGACATTCAACCATTCTGTTATTTGAAGTAGCTCTCATTGAAAATTATTACAGATGTTCATTAGGCTGTAAATTTAGTCAAGTACAGTGTATGCAAAAATTGTAGACACAGTATAGAGATCTTAATGGTGAGAGTCTTAAATTTGTCTTAATTTTCCCTTAATTTTATCAGGATACACACTAAATATTCCAGATGCAGTAATGGGATTGACAGTACTGGCTGCTGGTACCAGTGTACCTGATGCCTTAGCTAGTCTACTTGTAGCAAAGGATGGTGAGTTGTACACTGATGGGGGTTTTGGTTCATCTGTGAAACTTCCAATGTGATCTTTGTAGCTGTTAATTTAAAACTTCATTGCTTTTTCATTTTTAGCCGTAAGTGAATTCCCAAGCACTACAATGTTTTTTTCTTTTACAGGATATGGTAACATGGCAGTTTCCAATTCCATTGGTAGCAACATATTTGATGTTCTACTCTGTCTTGGTTTGCCATGGTTCCTCAAAGCTGCTTTTATGTCATCTGATACTGGCATTTACATCTATGGTAGAGGCTTGACATACACCACTCTCATGCTAATTGCAACAGTAACTATTTTATTGATTTCGATAGTTCTTAACAAGTGGCAACTTGATAAAAAGCTAGGTGTGATTTTCTTTGTTATCTATTGTTTATTTATGTCATTTGCTGTGATGTATGAACTGAATGTCTTTGGACCATTCAATCTACCAACCTGTCCTTTATAAATTAACCATTACTGCAGCTCACACATCCAAACAGTTTCTTTGAAAAATAGAATGTACTTTAGTCATTCTGCAGTGTCATTTTATTCACACTGCCTACTGATCCATGATTTGCTAAAATTGGTCATGTGAGAGGTCATGTGACACATTGCAGCTGAGATACTACAGATTGTTGTAACCTACTTTTAAATGATATCCTTTTAACTACTGAACCATGAAATAATCACATTATCCTGTGGCAGTGTTCACATGGTAAAGATCACACAGGCATGTTTTGTCACAATTCATGAATATCTGAAATCAGTTGAACTGTTTTTCAGAATTATCACATATAGCCTGATGGCCAACTGAAATTAAACTATCATGATCAGTTCATTGATTGTTGAAAAACCTGACAAATCATGTTGGCATCAATACAGTATACATGTAGGATTGAACATCCTAAATGACATATCTGTATAGTGTAGATTACAATAAATGGCTACGAGAAACGTCACAATGTTATGAATACTTGTTTTAGTATTGTAAATGATTTTTCACAACTGAAAACAAGCAGTTTTTAGATATCTGTTTCATTAAATTTTGATGTTGTGCAAAGCGGAAAGCAAAGGGCAAAGGATGCATTTTGTAAGACTGAGAGAAATTATCGGTTGCAAACATTACAACCGTCTGTGCTGTCACTAACTGTAAAATGTCAGCTCTGTTTAAACTTGTCAGCTGTAATGAGCAATGACATCTCTGTTGTCCTCTAAATTGTTCTACTGTCTAATTTTTGTTGTCTCCAAAAGTTACTGAAAAATTTGTACAGTTACGAAAAAAAACTATATCATAACAACTGATAATTATGAAAATCAAAATTAGTGCAACGCTGTGGAATAAAAGATGCATATTAGATGTACGTTACTCACTCCAGACATGCGTATTATCTCTTGACAAAGTATTACTGTGTTGTGCAAGCTGAAATCTAAGACACAGAAAGTGATTGAATTACATCTGTCAACAAATTCAAGACAGTTATGAAAAGAAGGGAAGAAATAACACCTTGAAATCATTCACCATTAGTCTTGATGGAATCTGGCAATTTGTAAGATTGTAATCAGATTAATATAACTTTAAATGTTTAATGTTAAACCATAATTTTTGACATGAAATTATAATTTTCTTAAACATAACAAAGTACACACAAAGTATGGCACAGTTGACATGGTGGGATTTCAATCCTTGAATTGGATTATATACCCTGTGTGAGTTATGAACATGTTTATTGATGTAAGACATCTGGTGATTAGAATCAGTTTCTGTAATTTATCTGCATCAGTTTACATCTGTTATGTATTGTCCCATTCAATCATGTTTCTATAATCTTGAAATGCAAATGTGCAGATACTGGTACACATTGGATTACTTGATGCTGATCAAAGGAGCAAGTGCTTTTAGCACATGAAAACATATCAAGGAAATATATACTTTTCAAATAACATATCAAATTTTCTATGAAAAGATAGGATGAAATCACTTTGCAGTATTCATATAGATGAAATATTAGAAAAGCATCACCAAATGACTGTGATCTACTGTACCAGTAAATAGTTAGGATTATATGACCAAGAATATCTATTACATTCAAAAAGTTATTTTTGTACACTCATAGAAATGATTACAAAGTGTTTGTAACACATCAGCATATACATATATAGACTGCTTGTCCAATAGCTATCAAATATGTATTTTAAAATCCTGGGAATAATCTCATTGAGGCTTAACCAAATGATGGTGAAATTTGCATAATTTATGTTAATTTATGTTATTTTTAAGGAAATTTTCTCTGTTCTTGGTCAAATATCTTATCTGATATCACTGGTGCAACAGTGACATGCAGCTTCTCAGAGCCATGTATCATAGGGATAGCTTTGTTTTGGTTGAAAATTAAAAAGTGAAAACCTGTGAATTTATTGTGATTTTTTTTAAGTAACAAAGGAGCCTCCAGAGAGATTCTCCAACTTGCTGTAAAACACTGGAACTGTAATTGTCACCAAAGATGCAAGAAAACTGTTAGATGATATTGCAGTGGAGGTTGAATGGCTAACCAGCGTCCATAGTGACATGATTATGATGCTGATCAGACACTCTGACATAACATACCGGTACATTCATTGTATTCAACGTAGCCACAATAAGCTTTACCTCCATTCCATTCATTCTAACAGACACTGCCAACAGTCAATGGTGTAATTTAGGAGTTTCATAGCCTTCAACACTGCACTGTAATACCAAGTCTGAAATAGTAGTATGGGCTAGCTCTTTCTCTTAATTTTTGTGTCCAAGTAAGCAAAAGTTAAGGTTAGAACAAGCAGATGTCTAGATTTTTTTCATGAAATCTAACTTGCTTTTGGTCAAAAACTTAATCTGTTATGTGAAAAGTAGATTGTGTGGCATTATGAGTATTACATATCAGGAATTGTCTAAGCTACAGTGTAGATATATTTATCATCTATGCACTTACAGGTTGTACTCTTGTCTGTTGTAGTGTATACAACAATTTACTATTAGTTAGAAATACTGCCCAAGCTCAAAAATTAAAAATACTATAAAATTTACATGATTACATATAACATATCAAAATGTTAGTGTTCATTAAAGAAACCAATATGAACTCTCTTCCCCATAAACTGTGTTGGATTATTTATCATATCAAAGGAAATTATCAACAATATAAAATATTGGTCAGCGTAGCTATTAGTCCAGTCTGCCAATGCTATATGACAATTTATTTACACAAAACCTTCGTAAAACTTTATGTAAATTATTGTGGATTAAGTTATGAGTATTTCTTCAAGCATTGGTTCAATGCTACAGTTTTCAAGTAGTGTGTATTGTTCAGATGTGGATAATAAAGTATGTCAGTGATATCAGAGACTTGGTGTGCCTTCTGTACACAGCGCCCTCTTTAGGAAAGTGTGCGAATACTAGTATACACAGTATCCAGCTTGTCAACTCAGCCCCTATGGTTGTAAAGTGCATTGTTATTGTTGAAAACTGACTTCTGGTCTGGACTAGAATTCAAATGTAAACAATATTCATGCATTTTACACATATAGACGCTAAAGTTGACAAGCTAAATAGAGGGTGTTTCAACATTCTTTGGGGAGTAGAAGAAGAAGTTGCAATTGATTTATAAAATAAAAATAGTGAAAAAACCATCGAAAGTTAACAGCAGTTGGGCTTTAAGTAAAATATAATGATTTACAATTCTCCTATGGTCCGTGGCTAAGAACGGCCAAGTGAAATTCTTATTCATTTTGAGACAATTTTTCGCGTTTTTGACGTTATTTTGAATAACAAATTGATATGGAACAATTACATCTGAGAATGCAGGGTGAATCTGGAACTAATAATTTTTTATGATGATTTCGATTTTTGTGTTTGATACTCCGATCACGAAAAGTGTTCCATATGCTATCAATGGTGTTCCAGCTTATTTTAAAGTTTAGGTAAAACCCGTCCTCATTACAATTTTACTGAGATCAACATAAAGATCAAGAAATTAATGCAGTACGTGCGCCCAAAATTGTGCATTCTGATAATTTTGAAAAGGTCGCCTGAAAGTTTTTTATCAAACATTTGCGCCTTTATCCCAGTCACAAATGGCTAGAGCAAAGCGGCGCGACGTTCACTCACGTCGAGTTATTGTAATTCTTGCATTCTTCTCGAACATCTCATTGGTTTGAACATGCTGTCTCATACGACTTCTATACATAGAACTACGCAGCATAAGTTCTGATCAAGTATACTTTTCAGTTCACGATATTGATAAAGACACTGCCTGACCCTGTGACCTTAGATAACCCTGAACTGTTTTATGCCATAACCTAGGACAGCTGACGAACAGAAACAGTCTGATTCACAAGTGGGTAATTTTCAACGTTACTTGAAGGGTGATGAATAGCACCGTATCTTCTCAACTCCTCATGCTTCTTTCCAAAATTCCGCTCATAAATGGACACCGAGCCCCACAATGTAGAAGACACGGAGCACCACAATGTAGAGGACACGGAGCACCACAATGTAGAGGACACCGAGCACCACAATGTAGAGGACACCGAGCACCACAATGTAGAGGACACCGAGCACCACAATGTAGAGGCCAAAATAGTCAAGAACTAATACTACAAAAATAAGAAAAAGATACTTATCAAAAACTAATAAATATATATATATATTAATATAAGATATAACTGTATGCAGAATATGAAACGTGGGGTAATCTTAAAAATATCTGTTTCTTGGATAAATGTTGTGAGGTATATCATGCTATCTGTATTGCTCATTATGTAGCGAAATTTGGCTTGCAAATCTCAGTTGTTGAAGTTTTCATTGTTGACTGCTATCGAGTCTAACAATTTTTGTCGTGATTGTGTATGACATGGACAACACATGATATAATGAAATTCGTCCTCAACTGAGTTGGTATCACACCTATTACAAATTCTGTCCTCAGCTTTTAGTTTTGGTCTCATGTGTCTACCTTTCTCAATCATCAGATTATGGTCACTTATTCTCAGCTTGGTAATGTATTTTCTGTCATTTTTATCCTTGATACAGCTTAAATATCCGTTTTAAACTTTCTATAAATGCGTAATTTTTTATTCTCTCCTGATGATGTCTTTTTGCATTAACTTCATTTTTCCATTTTAAAATGTAGTCATTACTTATCTTATGTTAAGTTTTTCACACTATGTTTATCATTTTGCCAAAAACTACCAACACTCTCCAATCCTGTAATTTCTTGCATTGCAGTTGCCCAGGCCATGTTATTGTTAGTAAAAAATACCATCACCTCATGGTGGTGCACTCTGAAAAGAACAGAAAAGCAGGTAAACAGAAATAACAATAAGACATTGAATCAATTTGGAAACTACGAAAAGAAGTGACAGTGACCAATCAGAGGCAGAGGTACACCCTAACGAAGATGATGACGACATCAGGATCAATGATATTCACAGCAGATCAAGTATTGAAGTACGCTATACAGAAGGTCATAGAGAAGAACAGACTCTCGGGGAACACCTTTCACTATGCTGTTATTGTCAACAGAAAGTGTGTGGATGCACAAGTAACTATAGTTGTAATTTAAGATTGAATTAAATTTCAGATTGCACTTGCTGCAGATGCATGTATGTGTATGGACACTTCGAGCAAACACGAGGGCACCATTTGCCTGAAATATTATCTCTTCAGTCGAGTCTCTTTTACAAGTCGCTATGATATCAGATCTAAGATGTAATTTGTACAAACCCTCACACACACCTGTGAATGACTGAAAAGTCGCTAGATCTGTTCCTCCTGGGTCCTAATTTACCACTCAACATGCACATTGATATCAAGAAAATATTTTTCCCTTAATGTCTCTCTGATCTTTTCCCGTGATTTTTGGAGGGGTCATCTTTTTTTCGCTGTCAATAAAACATCTCCAGGTCGATCTACACCCTTGTCCCTCCAAGTCGTAGGTTTTTTGACATATTTTCTTTCACTTAGCCTACATTGAGGCGTAAATGTTATTACATACGAGCAAAATGCAGCATTGCGGAGAGATTTTGTTCTCAAAAGGTGCCATTGTCGAATACGTACATTCCATGGCCGATTATACAGTACCTGTCAATGACTTTAGTTGATAACATCAATCACCTTTTGCAGGAGATTATTGCATTTATACTAACAGTAAGTAAAGGAAACTTCATGCTGACTATTTAAACCCTGGACCACATGCAACGTCACTCATACGATTTGACTGTATAGGAAACGTTTCTGTAATCGGTTTACACCCAATTAAGTTGAAGACGTCATCGAGTGCACAAAAAGTAAGAGGTTTACAAGATAAATCGCGCTGCCCATCGGTATGCACAGGAACAGAAGGAGTCATGCACCGTCAACCTCAACATCAACACAATTGCGGAAAGCTTTCCAAGTATGAGAAAACCGTGCTATTGAAGTGGAATGGTGTGAATGGAAAATATGGAAATCACACAAATTGATGGAAAGTCAACCGTGACGAGTTGATTAACATAATGTACACATGTTAATTTGTTATGTCATCGTCTCCTTCACGAAGCTGCTAGTTTCACTGAATTTAAATGTTCTTGAGTGCTATTTTTAGAGGAGAACGAGTCATATTTTGCCGGCAGCGACGGGTTTCCTGATGCTTTGATCATGTTTGACCGCGAGCAAGCAAGCAAGCAAAATTAAAGCATCAGAATATTCCCCTATAAATGCCGGATTATAGTAAATCTATGTAGCAACATGGAGATAAGAGTGGACATTCTACCTCCTTAGCATTCATGCCTTCCAGTGACTGAAGCAACAGATTACATGTAAAAGCCAGAAGAATATTCCAATGAGAACTCTTTGCATGGGGTAATAATGTCAGGTGTCTTCTCAGTCATGCCTCATTAGGCCAAAAAAATTTATTTGTTTCTGGTCACCGATCGCATCACTTAAAAGTGTGCGTGTCAACTCAATTTTTTCCTGTTTTTCATTTGCACCTACGGTAAAAAGGTAAAATTGTATAAAATTCCACAAAAAATGTTAAAAAATTGAAAGAGAAGGCGTCACGGCATCATTTTTGCCACATGTCAACGACCAGAAACAAACCTATTATTATTATTTTTTTTTTTTTAGCATATAATATTCGGTAAACTCGACTTTACATTATTATTTGTATTGTAATATTTACTGTAGCCCCTTTGTATATGGGCCGATGGCCTTGGAACGTAATAATCTGTTGCCTTTGTTTTATGTAGATGGTCGTACGATTGCCAATTTACGAATAAGATCCTTGAAAAGTATTTCACGCATTGTTTCATTTATCCCCAGATTTTCTTTGGCTGTTGTGAACTTTGTTAGAAAGTAATGATTGGTAATCTCGGCCCATCAACACGACAGGTCAGGTTCATGGGTGGACAATTTAACACTGCGATTCCATTATTTTCTCTGAGATTTACCCGGAAATGTGTTTCTCGATGGCAATAGTCCCTCCAAGAACTGTTATTCACGGAACTTTAGGAGCCATGATAGCTACACCAGGGTTGCAAATATACTTGGCCTGAGTTAAATCTTTGAAATCTTGTTTCGGCATTATTCCTTGACGACAAAGAGGTCATTCATTGTGACGCCACTTCGACTAACTCTTTCAATTACTGAACCTTTAAGTGATCGACGTCATCGAGATTACGGCAGTTACGTCATCGACGTTTACCGGGAAATTTCTGCGTAACAGCACAGTGTCAGGAATTCAACCTAGTTATTGTTTGTCTTTAGTGCTGATATTGTTTTTTGTCCTGAACTTGACTTAAACGAAGGCCCACGTGTGAATGTTTAGGGGACTGTAGCGCGGTTTCATTTTTACTTTTCTCTCCTACAAATATCCCACAAACAGAAGTTACTGACAAGTTCACAGCGTCAGGAAACTTGTCAATGAGTAAGCACAATTTGGTGTATGTAAAATAAAAAGCAGTAGCTGCAAACGGGATAGGAAAACTGCCAGTCATTTTCCGGTGGAGATGTCACTGCACTGAATCATATGGATAGCCCAGGATGTGAGACATTGCAGCATGGAATTCTGAACTATGGAATACAAAGAAAAATCAACAGAGGTATAGGAAACCACATAACACATTACCCTAGATGTACAACCTGTAAGTGAAATACAACATGCAAACACTTGCTTCGACAAAAATAACACGTTGATGGAAACTAGTCATGACAGGAATTATGCACAACCAATTGAATTTTACAATTCGCCCTTGACAAAGAAAAACAAAGAAATGTTGTCAGGCGGTTTTACTTTTAAAAGCACAACTACCGAATCTAATTGACATTGGATTTGAAGGAATGAATTAAAATGACAATTATATGAGGCTTGTTTTAATCATGGAGGTAGTAGTACGTCCATGTTTTAATGAATACAATTTACCAGTGTTGCTGACGTCATCGTTTTCTGTTGTGTTTATGGCCATGATGATGTTTGTTGCATTTTGGTTTGTGACATTGACAACAGTGCTACACTGAGTCGTGTAAGAAGTAAACTAAGTAAAAGTGACGTCATAGATGGCCTTTGTAAACTAGTTTGTTGATCATACATATGGCCACTTGGTATAACAATAAAAAATCTCTACCTACATGTTTCGACGATGCATCAAAAACAGTTGTCTTCTCTGGAATTATAAGTAGTTTTTAATTACATCAGAAGATTATATATAATGCACCGGAACACTCTGTCAATGCAGACGAGGTTACAAAAGTAAAGGAATAAATCAAAAGTATTTTCACACATGTATGTATTTATTTTCAATTGCAATTTTCCGGTTTGATACCATGAAAACCAACGTTTCTATGAACTTTCAACTCATAAAATACGCTGGTACATCAGTCTACACCATTAATAAGTCACGCGACTTTCAAAATGCTATAGCGCCGTACAAATTCAATTAAAACATATTTTACTGGATGTGAACCGGATGCATGACCTCAAGCAATAATAACAGTTATCCCGTTACAATTTTAGTGGTTGTGTCACTGTAACGAATGAATAAGCCTAGACAAGCAAGAAACGATCAAAGTTTATATTTCATAAGAATAAAGAGAGGAAAATCGGGAAAGTTGTCGCAAATTATATCCAGAAATCAAACAAGTTGTCCGGGCAAACGTAAATGTGTCATTCTATAGTACTATCACAGACTCTAGTCTCTATTTACAGCTACAGCTTCGTTGGTTATACCACAGGGTTTTGTTCAGGGACAATAAATACTAATATGATAAAAACCAAACAAGTAGAGATACTACGACAGTTGTCAATGTGAAGCTGGTCAAACTATATTAGTGGGCAGCGATTACGTAGGCGACAATCTAACAACGCGTAGGGGAAATATCCAGTCTGAAGTTCAGAACGATGATTTATGAATTTCTCAAACATTGGAACAGGTAGACAAACTTTGACCCTGTCTGAGCCGACTGTTTCTCCACCCACGAAATGACTTCCTATACATCGGCAAGATATAGAGCGGATAAAAGGACGATTTCTTGTACATCGCAAGGCTATATTGAACATATTGAAGAGAGCTCTCTGGCGTTAATCCCCGGTCAAAGGGCCAAATAATTTGGAAAACCCCCCCCCCCCGGTCATATTGGAACAAATACGCAAACTCTTGTATAAAACGTCACATGGATATTTAATCTGTGCTGACAGTATTGCTTGGATAGTTGATCGAAGGCCCAGGATTAAAGTGTCAGGCCGAAAGTACAACCATTCTTTATACTACATACGAGTTCCAGGTCAGGCCATCAGTCTCATTCGATCCTTGGCCTTCGATCGAATATGAAAAGCAGCGCCGCAAGCACCTGTGGATATATGAATACAGAAACCACCATTGAGGGTTGGTCACACCTGCAGTTCTGGTAATATGAATTATAAGCTACCCCTGATCACAGTCCCTCCACACACCCAGTAAGTGAGTGGTAATCTGAAAACTGCGGATGACGTCACAGGAATATTTGAAACAACAGTTACCCGGAAGATGATAACAACATTTGAAAACAGTGCGTCAGAAACTACTACTCCTTGTTCAAGTCAACAACAAATGAAACTTTAAAATGTCTCACATATATGAAATATTGGGTTAAAGCGTTATCTTGTAAACTGCAGATCATAACTTGACAGAGAATGGCTGAAGTGTTTACGATTCAGGATATATCTTAAGTTTTGAACCATAGAAGCACAAAGATTACCTCCATATTTGAACATAATTTGGTGCTCATAGCAAATTTGAAACTTTACAAAATTCCAAATTTTCTTTCATGCTCGAAAATAACGAACCGAAAAGATTCGTCATCAGATTATACCATATATATTCAAAGACTGGCTTGGTACGGTAACGTAACAGAGCCATGATAGGCGCTTCGTGACAAGCTGGAAATATTAATTAAACAATGCCAATGTCTTTTTCAGTGCGAGTGGTGACTGATTTAAATATGAATGGAACAACAAGAAGTTGACGCCACACGAGCGTAACACTAAACACGTGAAAGACTACCATTACCATACAAGGAAAGTACAAAATGTAACTCCGCAAGTGGTCAGCAATGAGTCACAAAGTACTAAAGAAATCACGTGTTTTACTTTGTTTTAGAAAGATATATAAGAGCTAAAACGCCACAGAAGCAGGTATAACCGTCACTTCAAGAACTCGAAGCGGCAGAAAACTATACGAGCTGATCAAGAATGTCGAAGATACCGCTACTGGCCGTCCCATTCATTTTAACGGTGCTGTGCGCCCCATCGTATCAAGCCCCAGTAGAAAGTGCTCTCGATGGATTGGTAAGTATTGAACATTATAGCTACGTGATGTAAAGCAGAGCCTAAATTATTTTATTCTACATTCAAAACATATGAGGGACCGCCGGAGCTTATGAACAATATTAGTTACTTTCACACCAATGTCGTGTATGCGGGCTCATCTTGAATTTTATGCGCAAAGGTTGATTTCATTTTTTTCTTAATGGGTAAATCATTTGGTAGCTGCCAATGTGTCCTCAGTAACATTTCCTCCGCCCACGGACTGTGCCTCAGTGTTGGGGCTGTTTGATCTCCAACAACCCTACTCGACGTTACAGGGTTCTGTGATAGTTCAAAGTTAATAGCATTACCTTCAGGTCCATTTTGAGGGTGTATAACCCCATCTAACACTCGCCGTGATGACGTAAAATTTGCCTTGCTTTGTGGTCATTTAAAGAGGAGAATAAAACTTTAATGTGATATCACAGTGACCCAGTATCATATATGAATAGTAGCTTTAGGTACTGTAATTCATATACCAGGAGACTGTGTCAGGCTCTATCATCTGTATAGGGTGGGGTTTGGTGTTTGTTGCAGTTTGTTATTCAATACCACTGATAGGCATCCACTGGCAAAGATGGACACAAGGGGAATTTAAAAGAAAGAATCAATGCAGGCGTAATAGTATTTAGATTAACAAAAATTAACTACTTGCAAATAAGCTATAGCAACACCCTCATTTTCTTAATCCAGTCATGCGGTCGTTCGGATTTTGCATTAACACGGGTGGGTCTTGGATGAGGTGGGACCCCCTCCCCTGAAAGAACAATAGATATAAAAATGCATTGTGGTAAAATGTAAAACATTTCTATACTGCCATTGAGTTAAACCAGAAGAACTAAATTTTAACTCTTGATTCACAAATGAATCACTTCGCCTCTTTCTTCAATGAATCGACCGAGAAAAAGTTAGTAGCCTGATTTAGACGAATACTCAGTGAAGAGGTTTTAACTTGGTGCGCGAATCATAAAATGTCCCAGATCGACGTAAACAGAAGAAATATTGCCTTTTGTCTTTTTCATGGTTTGTGGTTTGTGCGTTATACTTCGCACAACTCTGTATTTGAAGTGGTGTATATCAACGCAAACACTACACACTTATTTCATGCTAAAATTTGTCAGATTGAAGCGAACGCCGTCAAGGTGACAGGAGATAAATCATTTAGTGAACACTTTACCACAATTCAACTGTAACACAAGCATTTCCCGGCAAAATCACGGAATTAACGTCTATGGGCAATCAAAACAATTTTGCAAGCACCTGATAAATTGGAGCAAACTAACAGTTTGAAGCAAGTTGACAGTAAGTGTCTGAAAAGCTGGATATCGGTGACGCTATACATTTTACTAACAACTGTCTCTGTTCCACGGATGTGCTTACATAGCCCTAACTTCCGTAGACGCCATATTGCACAGGAATGAAGTGTAGATAACATTCGAACTGAAAAATGAGACGGGAAGTCAAAGTTAAAAAAACTTTAATCTTTGCGCGGCAGTTCCGTCCCTGGAGGAGCACTCACATCGGAGCGCTGAAAAGATTTGCATATACGTATCGCTATATTTCAGTGTTCCAACCTTTTTGCCCCATAGTCTTCTAATCCGGGAACTTTTTGATCAAATGTAGAATTTTACCCTTTCCTTTACTCTGCGCCACTTTTGATCCCACAGGGTCACTTTCTAGCCACAATTTTGTCGAAAATATACTGTTGACAATGTATGCGACTTAAAGTGTAGACTTGTCAAACTCCCCGAATCCCAATACATTGAATATCCGCATCATTAGCTTTTGACAAAACTACTTTTTCTGACACGCAATTCACAAATGACGTCGCCAATACAATGATACACTGCAATTTGTAGGATTTATGATAGCATACCTGGAACGCTGGAGGCAATGCATTGAACAGTTGTCTTCCGAGTTTTTATGAGTAATTTTCAATGATATCAACCAATTAAGCTTCAAGAGGTCAATGCACACCATAGCTAGAAGACAAAAGCAATATTTAAGCAGACCATTTTGACACTTTTACTCGTTTATTTGAAATTAATGAGTTGATATAGTTAATAAACTTTTCTTTCGGCTTGTCATTAAATACGCTCAACCCACACCACTGATACCATGAATTAATAAGACGGTTTTTAAAATTCATTCAGGAAAAAAGCTATTAGAGTTTACATTTTTAGTATCGGGGAAAAAAGAGCACTTTAGGACCAATGTAGCAAACTCAATTTCATCCAAAAATCCCATCAGGTGTCTTAGGTAGCCGATCAGTCGATTTTTAGAAGTTGTGGCAGAGTATCTTTACGCGTACCATATGGAGAACATTCTTGTTTTGTCGTTTGGGAACTGTCAGAGGTACAGTTGTACAAGAATCAAAGCAGGGCGCCCCCATTGGTCGTTTACTGTATGATCCACATTATTTTTATTGCATGTACGCTTCATCTTACAATGTCAAAGGTGAATATCTAAATAGATGATCAGATTTCTGGCAAGAGCGGTTAGGTCACACATGAGAGAAACCTACTAGACAGTGAGTTTGCATCGAAATTTTGGAGACGTCTCTTTTCAGACTTATAAGTGTACCAAACAGTTTGCTTGCCATCTAGGCACTGGGTCGTTTGTTTTAAATTTGTTGGCCTGTAAAAAATGCACTACAGATTTCGATAGCGCCATGTGCCCGTTTTTGTCGTATCGCCACAACTGGTCGTAGGGGACCTAGGGTGGACCATTTGATATTGGGTAGGGGGAGTCTGGAAGATGTTTTTAAAATCATATTATCACATTTTAAGTGTTCCCTCAGATTTTAGAGAAGGTCATGTTTGTCATAATCCCTGTTCTACGTGTGCACAACTTGATTCAGGCAACACTAGATGTAATAATCGACAACTTTTTCATTTTTTTTGTTCCGGTCCTCAGCCAGTTCTTTATTTTTAATGCAAGCCTGTTAAACTGCTTACTTAATCTGACTATTAGATGTTATATCCATTCCATATTCATTTCTGAAAATTTCAGTCGTACACGACAAAATTAGAACACATATTTTGTCCAAAAGTTTAGGACATATTGGAAGTGAGTTCATTTCATAATTCTGAATATCACTGTGTGAGTGAAATATTCATTACATGATTTTTAATACGAAACGGCTTGTGTCTGAATTTTTCATTACATTTATAGTCTGACAACATTCTGCAATTTTAAAAATATGACGTCCCTCCAGACAGAGTCAAATGCTACAATTGTTTGCCAATAACTGTTTTGAGAAGAAAAGCTGCATCACTTAAGTGTCTGTTTTTCTACAGATAATGAGAAGAAAGGTCTTTTATGATTGTTTATAGTTTTTACCAATTGTTTTATTGCAGGCAATTTCGTTCATAATACTAATACACAATTCTGAGAGATACCATGGTAATTCAACTGTTTTCTAATTACTTGGATTAGATTAATATCCAAATTTATGTTGAGATAGTTGTATGATAGGTCTATGAAGCCGGAAGCAGATTATCTACATATAAGGTCGTCGATTTGGAATTTTCAATGTACACGCTTACTTCTGATGCATATGCAAAGCATATCACATTTATATCGTTTTATTAAATGTATGTAATAAAATTTGTACATACTCATTCACGCAGGGATACCTTGAGCATTATGGGTATCTTCCACCAATGGATCTTAAAGCGGGACAGCTGAGAACAGGAGAAGAGCTTGAAGAAGGTATAAAAAGATTCCAAAGAATGGCCAACATCACAGTCACAGGTAAGATATGCAATGGTACATATTGATATATGTATGATATCTGTATTCTGATACCTTAACGTTTGTAGGCTGGATATTATACAAGATAGTGAAAACAGATCGTAAATTACGAATGTTGTACAGCTTCAATAATTTACACATTTCATGTCTTTTTTTGTCTTTGTGTTGATGTAAGAACTCCGCAGATATTTTTAAAGTTAGGGGCTGAATTTTGCAATAAAATGGTTCAATTATTCAGATTCTTCGAAGTGAGAAGTAATAATGAAAATTTCACAGGAGTATTGCATGCAACTGTCAGGTTAATTTTAAAAAAATGTTATTAACGGATACCATTTGCAACTCCAACTTCACTGTCACGTGCGTTCATTATTCATATCATTACTGTGTATACATTTCCTCTGCGTTTTAAAATTTCCATCGCCGAGATCCTAAGTTCATAAAAACCGCATTCGTTTAATATTCAATTACATCTTAAATAAAAGTAGAACTATGGCAGTACATTGATGCCCTGGGTAATTGTTTTTTAGTTCCTTTGGCAGCTCCGTCTTCCCGTTCACAAATGATAATTAAAAACCTTATTCAAAGATAATATCTGATCGTTAGATCGTTTGACAATCTTCGCTGAAACATATTATGATGCAGATGTTTCTTTAAAGTTTGAAAAGGGAGTCAGAGGTCATGAGTGTCGCAAAAAAGGAAATATTCCTACTCGAACTGTTATAATTTTCTTCATTTACTGTAGGAGAGATGGATGACAAAACAATGGAAATGATGAACAGACCAAGATGTGGAATGCCGGATATGATGGGTACAATGGATGAAGGTCGGCGACAAAGACGATATTCCGCAGGACCGGTAGCTTGGCCTAAAAATGACCTAACCTATAGAATTACTAGGTATACAGCAGATTTAAGTCAACAGCAAATCGACGATATCATGAAACGAGCATTTGACGTAAGTAGTCCGTGCACTCTACACATACAATGTATACAATGTATAATAATAGTCACCTTGCCCACATTATTTATACGCAAATAAATCTTGCCTATACCAAATGAAGGCAACAAAAGCCAATTATTTAAATTAATATTCAGTTTTTTCAAATTTAGTTTTCAGACTTTACACAAATCAGTTAACTTGCTTGGAAAGTGACCTTGTAGGGAAGTGATTTAACCGACAAAGACTAAAAATACCGAATATAATTCTGAGCAAATATTTTGTAATGTACACACACACACACACACATACACACATATCAATTTTTCTCTCAAAATTTTTTTATATCAGGGACAGTCATACAAGGCATCTAATGATCGATATCTTTAGTTTATTTATCAAAGCAAAGTGTACTGATTGGCGTTGATTAAGAGTCGCATTCAAACCTAATGATAATCATTAGTTCGTTTATGATTTTCTTCAAATTACGAATAACGATAACGAAGTTATTGCAATATGCCATATTGCAGGTCTGGTCTGCCGAGACACCGCTGACTTTCACTCAGATTTTCCAAGGAACGCCTGATATCGTAATATTCTTTGCTCGCCAAAATCATGGCGACGGCGGGCCTTTTGACGGGCCGGGAGGAGTTTTGGCGCATGCGTATTTTCCAACCAATGGTGATGCTCACTTTGATGATGACGAATTGTACACAGAAGGAACATCTAGTGGTACGTTTATTCATGATCTTCAAATATTACGTTCATTTTAGACTAGTGCTAGACAGTTTATTATTCCTTGATTTCAAGAACTGAGGTTTGAGTTCACGGCGATAAACGATAACTCAATTTCTTTGAGTGAGTCTGACTGATGAATAAACGTAGATGATGTACTGATGGGCAAGTAGTCAGGCAGAGTTTGTCATGTAACCATTGAAACATCACGACTATGTCGTATACCTCATATGGTTATAGACCCGCTCTGTATGTTGTTGGTTTCCTGAGTTCCTGTGATGTATACCTTCTTACAGTACGAAGGTTCTTTTGTCACCGGTCGATATTTTGGTGTTTTAGCTGTCATGGTATTGATTTGTGCTGAAACGCATGGTGTCGTTTGTTTCTGTGCTTTCATATGCAATGTTTTTTTTTACGTCAAATAGGTATAAATCTGTTTCAAGTAGCTGCACATGAGTTTGGTCACAGTCTCGGGTTGGGACATTCTGAAGTGCCGGATGCGCTGATGGCGCCCTTTTACCAAGGCTATGTGCCCAACTTTCAACTGAATGAAGATGACGTTCTTGGTATTCAGTACCTCTATGGTGAGTCACCTAACACAATGCTATTGTGGTATACCAGTGCATATCAAAGGGTCACAGAATGGTGGGTGAAAAGATAGGAGACATTTATTAAGCAATTTGTTTTTTGCCAAAATTTGTCTGACAAGAAATTAGGATGGTTGGAATGTAAGTTAGATAATCTATCAAAGATTGAATGCTATCCACAGATCCATTCAGATTTCTGGGAATCTGTCAATTTTATATAAAGTGAAAATAATTATGCGAACTACTAGTAATATTAACGTTCGCTTGGATTTATTGGATTAATTTAGATCAATCGTTTGCTATTTTAAAGTCGTAGAAATCATAATTAAGAATTTCTAAATTTGTTCTAACTTGTGCACAGTAAAGATTAGCCGCAAAGGGAAAGACAGAACCATTAACTCTTGCATAAATTGGGGTTCAGTCAATGTTCCGCACATTCATTCCATAAGCTTATCACATTCCAATGTTAATCTATCAACTTTCCCATACAACACACAGGAATGCCAGACAGTAGAGAAGTGACACAACCACCAAATCCCAATCCAGATCCAAATCCCAACCCTGGCTGTTCCGGTGTCTTTGATGCAATCACTAGAACGCAAGACGGATCAACCTATGCATTTCGCGGTAAGAGATAATGTCTTGTTAGTTTTACTCAACGCTCACAAACGTGAATAACGTTTACATATCGTCTTGAGTTTTGAAGTAGTGACAAAATTGCTGGTATCCATAACATACGACATTCAGACAACAACTGAAAACCTCTGCAAAAAGTACAGCGTGACTATAAATAGCAACGTTCATATAATTGATTGCCAAGATTTTATCTTCATGGTTAGTTAACGACGTCTTCAGACTTTACATTTTCCTAAACTCGCAAAACCACGACATCAACGACATTAATTGACCTCGTATCTCAGAATGCTCTTAAACAGATTCTTATGTTGAACTTTCTCACATTCCTTTGTCATAATAGGAAGCTTGTTTTGGAAAATGACATCTGATGTCAGTAGTTTTGGTGATTCTCAATCAATCAGCGCAGAATGGCCTGGCCTTCCTAATGACATAGACACCGCCCTCTTTTGGCAACGAAACAGTAGAACATATTTCTTCAAGGTGAGTAGTTTGAATACGCCTCTGTGAGTAATTACTATGAATTAACATGTCTTTTAGGAGGCAGCGCTACATAGTGTGCAAACTACATTCATCTGAAACATATTTCTTAGCACAAACAACCACACGTATGATCTGCAGTCTAGTATCTGAAACACATTTCTTAACACAAACAACCACATGTATGATCTGCAGTCTAGTATCTGAAACACATTTCTTAACACAAACAACCACATGTATGATCTGCAGTCAAGTAATTGACAACAAAGCAAAGTGCGATACAAACTGAACTTGGGATCTTCATTTATTTTCAGGGTGACCAATACTGGCGATATTACAACCAAAATTTGGATGCAGGATACCCTAAACCAATATCTGTGTGGAGAGGATTACCAAGCAATATTGACGCCGCATTTGTTTGGGGTGGCAATGGCAGAACTTACTTCATTAAAGGTGAGAACTCTACATAGTATGACGAAAACAACATGTCTGATGCCTTCAATCGATTTAAATTTAAAGTTAATATAGATGATAGGGCAATTCTGTCTCACGGTTCTCTTTTGTAATCAAATTTTCATTTTTTATAACATTTAATGATTTTTAATACTTTTTACGAAATTATTTTAATGAATCCGATGAATTTTGAAATACATAAAGTTTAAGATTATATTTCTGTAAAATTGAAGATTTTGATGTTTTTACCAACAACAGGTGATCAGTACTATCGCTACACAAGTGGTAGTGGCGTAGACCAGGGATACCCAAGACCATTATCAGTGTGGGGAAACCTTCCTGGCAGTATAGATGCGGCATTCCAGTGGCGAAATGGTCGCACTTATTTCTTCTCCGGAAATCAGTACTACAGATACAATGATGGCACCTTCGATGTGGATGTCCCCCAGAATGCGCCATCTTACCCAAGAAACACTGCCATGTGGTGGATGGGTTGCTCTGACGGTAATCTGGTCCAGGAAACAACCACCGTCGACACAGACAGTCAACGTTCTAATTGTGACGGCGATATTATGACAGGCAACGGAAATAACATCTTGCCCAACGTAACAATTTTATTTTTAGTATTTTGCATTAAGATAATATTTCTCTAAGCCTAGTTATTCAAATTTTAGTTCAATGACCTTCAAGAATTTAGAGAAGCTGTAAAATGTTTATAATCTTAACATCAAGATTGATATACGATCTTTTTATTTATAAACACAACTTCCGAATCAGCCTCTTACAATTGCCATGGTGACATCAACCCTTAATCGGTGTACTGACTTATGT
The DNA here is from genome assembly GCF_041260155.1 of Ptychodera flava. Classification (NCBI taxonomy): domain Eukaryota; kingdom Metazoa; phylum Hemichordata; class Enteropneusta; family Ptychoderidae; genus Ptychodera; species Ptychodera flava. Next base: position 34,663,245 of record NC_091948.1, on the reverse strand, counting down.
ATTCAGGGTTGACTGACACCTTAAGCTGTACTATATTAAAATATTGATATGTTTTGATAGGGTTTCATATTTAAAAGAATTGCTTACTTTTATACGCTCAGAAACGTTTTGTAATGAAGAAATAATGCACATTTCCCTGTACAGTTAAATATTATCACGCTGGTCGTGATTTTTTTATATAAAGCAACAGGTGTTTGTTTTGTTGCAAGTGAATTTAATAAATTCCATTCAATGTTAATTTCTTTGCCAATTGTATCTTTGTCGTTTCCCGCCAGTATCCTGTAAACCCATCAACTGATAAATGATCGATTAGTTTTTAACATGATTGAAACTGATTTTGAAGAGTGGGATTTTTCAATTGTTCAAATTTATCCAAAGTTGCAATATTAAAAAATAACCCATAAAAACATTGTGTATTGCAAAAAAAAAAAAAGCAGATAAACTTACAATTGCAGATTAAAACGACATTACTAAACTATCCAATTATCCAAAATTAGTTCCAATCATACATTTTTATAAAAAAAAGTGTGATAATTCCCTTCCTCTATGACCATTGAACGAACGGCTGCTTTCAACACTGTGTTCACAAACCTTCACGTCCAAGATAAAGGCAGACGGGTAGATCTGAAGATAACTTCCTGCTGATCTACAGCGATTGGTATACTTTCATTTATTACAAAAACATAAGGAGTCTTATCGTATTGCTATAGTGTAACTGATCAGCTGTCCTGTGTTTTGATTCGATAATGACAAATGAGTTTCCGCTAACCAATTGAAGATTTCTGGGGCGCCACACATCAGCCAATAACATTTTAACACGATTGGAACTAATTTGGGATTATTAGATGGTGAATTAATGTCTGTTTAATCTAAAATGTTATCTCATCTGTTTTTCTTTTTATATTACACACTTGTTTTTATGAGTAATTTGCGATATTGCAACATTCAGCTATAGGGCATCTAACTCTTTTGAGAAATTAGCAAAATATGAAAATCGAATTATCCCAAATTAGTTCCAATCGTGTTTTTTTCAGAATGAATAATTGAACGGAACCGTGCAATATTGACAGTTGCAGATAAAGCTATAAAATAACAACAATTTAATATCAAAGTTTTATACAGAATTCGAAATATGTGCCGTTTTAGGTCTGAGATGCTTTGCACTGATAGTTTATGTTTCAGATACGGTGTGGTCTGCACAAATTACGTCGAATGAGTATCTCAGACATCGTCATATCAGTCACTCGACCATATTGAGATGAGTCTAGCCTTCCAGTCAAAAGTAATGATTTTATCATATCAAATCGTAACCTTCATAGAATAAATCTACCACGCACCTTTCTTCAAATAGAAATAAAAACAGTTGGCCATACTATAAACTATTCGGCTAGCTCACGGTAGCTATAGAGTCCACGGCTAGCTCACGGTAGCTATAGAGTCCATGGCTAGCTCACGGTAGCTATAGAGTCCATGGCTAGCTCACGGTAGCTATAGAGTCCATGGCTAGCTCACGGTAGCTATAGAGTCCATGGCTAGCTCACAGTAGCTATAGAGTCCATGGCTAGCTCACGGTAGCTATAGAGTCCATGGCTAGCTCACGGTAGCTATAGAGTCCATGGCTAGCTCACGGTAGCTAGAGTCCATGGCTAGCTCACAGTAGCTACACTCTAAACGTTTGGACGCTTATGACGCGTCGGATGCGTTCAGTTTGATCACATGGGAAGTGTAATGCGTGTTCAAGTATTGAACTTTTGTGTTCAGAAATAGAATGGATGTGTTCAGCCATTGACCGCTGCCATTCTAACACATACTGACAACAGTTTTTGTCGCGCATTTTTATCCAGACAACATAATTTTTCGTTAGAAACACACATCACGATGTCTTTAGTTTGTTTTCTGCTCCAGTAAACTCCTCTGAAACAATAAAACGAACAAAATATTTTGTTTGACTCGTATATATGTGAATTCGAGTCAGTGAACACCTATTGAGATCAAAGGCACATGTTGGTAGTTTTGGAAAGTGTTCAAGTTTATTAATTGCTTATAATAAAAGGACGTAAATGTCTTTAAACTATTTACTTCGATAAAATCGTGAAGACAAATATCTTCCGGAACACTAGTGTTCAATTTGTGAATATTCGTATTCAAACAGGGCGCCTGACAAAGAACACTAGTGTTACCAACTAATGAAACACTTGTGTTCAAAGGTGTCCCGAGTATGACGTCACGGATAATCGGGCTTCCTCGGGTCAAACGAGGGCCCCCTCTGAACATGCGCACATTAGATGCAAGCCGCGCCGCTGCTGCAGACGACACATTTTGTTGCTGGTGGTATTTTCACATTCTATGATTTCAGCGATTGAGTTCTGCCAGTATTTCGTGACGGTGTGATAGCTGTTTACACAGAGAGTTTGACTGCTACGGTAAGTATTGTATATCGTGGCAAAATGGCATTGAATAGGCACCAAGTTTGAACCGTAGCCCGGCGAGCACATGACACTCAGGTCAGAAGTGTATTTTTTGCCGTAGAGTACCCTCTCTCGCAATATTGTGAGTCACTTACGTTCTAATTTTAATAATTATCACGTTTTGTGTTTAGACTAGACAGTTGCAAATTTTCGGGCCATATTCGTGAGTCCAAACACAAATTTTGTAAATCACAAATAGAATGCTAGTATTCTGAATGCTGAATACTAGTGTTCCGTATTCCTAATGCTCTAGTCTGTTGATGAAGGTCACGTGATCCATAGCTGAATCCTAGTGTTCATGTTGTGAATACTACCATTCTATCCTATTAAGCTTAGAAATAGTGATTTTACAGAAGTTTGATCTATGTATCTACGTTTTTTTTCGGCAAACTTAACATTTATGACATAGCCATGATTATGTCCTAACTGTGTCAACTGACAAGTCAGCTACCATAGTGGTTGAACAGGGTTTGGAAATTGAAATAAATCATCCATCAATACAATGAAATATTATACTTGTAGGATCCACTCCGCATGTTAGCAGTAATACTGTACATGGAGAAGAGGATAAAGATGAAGCGTGGTGGAAAGGCATCTGCATCAGCACTTTCAAAGGCTGCATCAATCATCACACTTGTTGAGGTAATTATAAAGACATTGTAACATTGACTATATGTACTGTCTAGTATTTTGTTCAAGTGCTGTTTTAGTGTAGTATTCCCATTGATGCATGTGCATAAATTAGCACAAACAAGGACGTGATGACCCAAAACAGGGACATGATATCATGCAAGTTTTACAAAATTTGTATAAACATGACAAAATTCTCAGTCAGTAAGGCAGCCGTCATTATTTATGGCCTGAGGATTGGAGGAATTTGGGGGTCACTCAAAAAAAGATCATGACGGGACGTTCCCATCTAAATAACAGTGCACTTTCAAGGCATATTCACCCCGGCAAATGGGCTTTTCAACGGTATGGAGCTTCTAATTAAAGTTATTTGCCATCTCGTAAGCTGTTTGCAAAATGTGATTAGAGATAGCGATTAAAGCCAGTGTGCGGGGAAGAGATTTTGCCTTACACACTTCACTCATACAGATATCGTTCGCCTTGAACTTCTTTGAACATTGTACCCTAATTTTCACAGATAAGGACCTATAAATATACTACAAGCCTTATGTTAGTTCAAATTAATAAAAGTAGGAACAAATTCCGATGTCCTGAAATGATAATACTGTTGTCAAGGTTTACACGAGATTGAGTTTGTGCCGCTTCACTGTACAATACCTTGGCATAAAGTAGTACCGGCCAAGCTATTGGTATCTGAAGTTGTTGACTAAGCGTTATGTAATGTCTGATTATATCTGATATAACTACGTTAGATTGCATATTATCAGTGCAGAAAGAGCCCAGAAAAGTGTACTGTTTTTTAGATGCGAGCATCCCGTCATGTGGGGTATGTTGAACTCACACATGATGAACAAGAGGGGGGTTTACTCAAAAAATTTCCAGTGATCAAGTAATTCACTTTGTACTGCATGCAATTAAAGTACATAAAATTTGTCTTTATTCCACTAGGATGTAGCAGATGAAGACATCAACAGTGCACTGAAAACCAAGAATGTGAGGCTCCTCATATATGGTCTTTACAGCAGCTGGAGAACTCTCAGGACTGTACATCGTAGGTGACACTGTTCATATAACTGTAGACAGAAAGGAGGGAATTATGTCTGCAGTGTTGAAACTAATGACTTCATATTACGTATTTGACTTGTCATATCCAAAATCACATGCTATGATTCTTGGACTTCTGCAATCATTAGTGGTGGAGGCGGCTTTTAAGCAAAAAAAATTCACAGGGATAGGCCTACAGGGTGCTCTTTAAAGAGGTAAGGGAGAAATGGAATGTCTTAATTGCTGACGCTCCTCAATAAGATGAAGACCTGGTATCCTCACGGTCACCTTTCCATAGGACTTTAAAGGGACATCAGCTGTAACTTGAAAGTTTGATGAGTTTCTCAATATTTTTGTTCCATAGGTTAATGAGAATATCTTGTTTTCCTCCCTAAAGCATGTTGACACGCCCATTATCAACATTGTCAACACCGCCTAGAACCAATCTGATCAGTCCGTATTTACCTTTGCTGGGTTGCTGTTGTTCTTGTTCTGTGTTGCGCGATCTCTTACATCTGACAAACAGCAATAGAAAACCTTGTTCAAATTTCGCGCGTCGGCACAGCAAATCAGAACTTATTATATGTATCGTAATGGAACAAATCTGCTTGCAGGCGGATACGCGGACGATATGTACACTCAGTGGTCAGTGCGTTTTATGAAGACAATTTCTGATTGGTCGGCTGTTCTGGCCGATGCGTGAGATTTGAACGAGATATTCTATTGCTGTTTGTCAGATGTAAGAGATTGCGCAATGCAAAACAAAAACAACAGTGATCCAGCAAAGGTAAATGACTATTATTCACATGGTGTATTAACTTTAAGTCAACTCCAATGTAATGTAATGTAATGTAAACATTTCTGTACAATCTGTGTTCATCCCTTTTGAAGAATTTCTATCTAATTTGATATTTATTATTTGTTGTTGTATATATCAGTTGGTTTATAAGTGACAATTAACTATTGCTATTGTACTGTTTTACAAAGCATTTTAGCTTATAAAGAAGTTTTCGTTCAATTGCAAGTTAGAAATTCTCTTTAGAGTACCATATTTGATAGTTGTTCTAATATCCAGGTTTTGATTGCAAGTTGATAAGTTTGAAATGGCAAGCAATCATAGCATTTTCCATGTTCAGTTTCATTGCAAGTTTGCAAATCTGTAGAAGCCATATGTGATGCAAACAGAAATATTTGGTTTTTTTTTGTCACAAGTTGAAAGTCCTAAAATGACCGGCTGTAATGACAATTTGAATGTTTAACTGTTCCATTGTGAGTATAAAATTCTAGATGACTCTTTTTTAAATGCATTTTAATGTAATTTTTGATTGATTGCAAGTTGAAAACTCCTTGTTATATCCATTTAATTCAAATTGAAAAATCAGATGAAAAGCTGTTATAGCTGCTTTTATGTTTAATTGTTCCTTTTCAAGTTGGACTGTTTATAAATATTGCATTATTAACTTGTGTCTGTAATTTTCTATGTGTACATTATTAGGTGAACACATGGTGGTCTGCTTTCCAGAACACATGCATTCTATTTACTTACTCTGCACACTTACATTGTGTTCAAAAAGTGTTACAGTGTTCTGATGCGTAAACAGTGTTCTATTTCATGTAATTTTGAACATATGAAATGCGTTCAAAAATAAAAACACTATATGTTCTAAATCTGAACACATGCATTCTAGTTTTCTTACTGAACACTTAAACTGCGTTCAAAAAGTGTTACAGTTAAGCGTTCTAATATGTGTTCAATAACTGAACACACGACTTTAGAGTGTATAGAGTCCATGGCTAGCTCACGGTAGCTATAGAGTCCATGGCTAGCTCACAGTAGCTATAGAGTCCATGGCTAGCTCACGGTAGCTATAGAGTCCATGGCTAGCTCACGGTAGCTATAGAGTCCATGGCTAGCTCACAGTAGCTATAGAGTCCATGGCTAGCTCACAGTAGCTATAGAGTCCATGGCTAGCTCACGGTAGCTATAGAGTCCATGGCTAGCTCACGGTAGCTATAGAGTCCATGGCTAGCTCACGGTAGCTATAGAGTCCATTGCTAGCTCACGGTAGCTATAGAGTCCACGGCTTGCTCACGATAGCTAAGGGGTGGACCATTTTATATCCTGGGGGGGCTTGGAAGATTTGGGGGAAAGAGGATGCCAGGTGGAGTTGCTCGGGAAAAAAATCTGGCTTTAAGTGACTGATGGAAAAACAATTATGGACCATTGCGACTGGAAAAAAAAACTTGGCAATTGTTCGATGCACACTGCAGCATCAAAAAATCAAGCAGTAGCTCTGGAGTTTTATAAAGCATAAACCATTTCAAGCTTGAGGAACAATAACTTGGAATTTTTTAAACGAGGAACTGAAATAAATACACAAACAAAAACACTGAAAAATTGTCAAAAGTTACAGCTACTATCACAGTAGCTTTCAGCAACTGAAAACAAGAACTCGTCTGAAGTGGTCTCATTGAGGAAGATTTTCACACTATTTCAGACGGCTTTTCTCTCAGTCATCTCCTTTATATTCTAAATCACTGAATATGAACAATTGTACAGTATACATGACCTTCTGATTAGAAGAAGTATGCTGAAATTGAAATTGCTCACCAGTGTTTTCCAGAAATGTGTAAATCTGAATGTATGGATTTTGTCAAAATGCCACAAGAAGAGAGACAGCCTGCCATGAACTGGGTCAAGTGGACTCAGTCAGTCAAGTGGACTGTTCAACTTGCTAATATCACTCAAACCAGGACACTTGTCAGACAATGACATATTTTTTTCAAGCACAAGTAAATGCCATAAATGTACATGATTTTACAAATATATGTAGAATACCATCATTTCTTCTGATGACACCAGTGATGTTCTCAGAAAAGTTTTCACTGTAAGTTTGTTAATGCCACGGTCCCTCCACAAAACCGTGTTAATGCTTAATGTAGAACTCAGTTATCAGGTTGTTTGATTTGTATTTTCAGTGTGTTACCCATGGTATAAATAAGATCTATAAACTGATATTTTTGTAAAGTGAATAAAAAATGTACATGTATTTACATATCTTTATTTAGTTTCTTAAATATATGTGTGCGATAGAACAGCATCTTGTTACTGGGTGTGAAAAACCAAGCAAACAAACATTGCACCGAAATTTGGTAAAAAAAAAATATATCTGGAAGAAGGAAAGTGAAAAAAAAGTTGCCACCTTATGCCCTGTAGAAAAAAAGTAATTCATGGTGAAGCAGGTGGGAAAAAAAATAATGGCTCTCCACCAATCTTCCAAGCCCCCCCCCCCCCGGATATCAAATGGTCCACCCCTAAAGAGTCCATGGCTAGCTCACAGTAGCTATAGAGTCCATGGCTAGCTCACGGTAGCTATAGAGTCCATGGCTAGCTCACGGTAGCTATAGAGTCCATGGCTAGCTCACGGTAGCTATAGAGTCCATGGCTAGCTCACAGTAGCTATAGAGTCCATGGCTAGCTCACGGTAGCTATAGAGTCCATGGCTAGCTCACGGTAGCTATAAGTCCATGGCTATACTGATTAAAGGAAGTCGACGAGCTTCAAAATCAGTATAAATTATATAGACCGTCTTGATACAGTTTGTTATAGGTTAAAACTAGGCATGTGATGAATATTTCTGACTCGGTATGGCGGAAGATCATGGTCAAACTCGTTTGAAATGTGTTACCATGGTTACAAAGGAAGCACGTTGAAGTGGTAAATTGCAAACATATTTTACGCTTACCGAGCTTCTATAGCTGTGGGTTCATAGCTGTGCACGTAAAAGGCAGAAATCCCGTCCGAAACACCACAGCTATGGACCCCACAGCTACAAGCTTGCATTGCGTTGAAGAGGTAAAATATAATTGCGTTGAAGAGGTAAAATGTATATGCATTATATGCATTACCTAGGACTTGCCAAACCATACGCTATGCTGATGTTGAGGATTTCCTGGAGCTTTACGACAAGCCGATGCTATTTTCAAACTACTAACAAACTGAATGTAGAGACAACAAATTTCAGATTCACCGCTGCAAGAGAGGTGTGCATGAATTACTGAAGATTTGATCAGAAATAATCAACGAAAAGTGGTAAATTGTTTGCGGTAACATGGAAAAAACGTGTTCATCTCACTGTGTTTGAAATGTTGTCTGTGCACAATCATGGAAAAGAATCACTTTCCTCGTTACAGCCATGCTGTAGAGTTCGGCCATCGCTGCTACGATTTTTTACGGTAATTTTATTCCGTCAACACGCAGTATACGAATCGTTGATAGAAAATCCGAGTGAAGTAAACAGAAAGACGGAAGGGATTAAAAGTTCATAATATTTACGTTTAGGGGATACATATATTATATATATATATATATATATATATATATATATATATATATATATATACATAGGTCAGATTGTATATATATATGTATATATATTATTATATATATACATAGGTCAGATTGTATCGGTCTTTTGTTTCTAGTCACGCTCAAGAAGTGACATTTACAGCAAATCCTTTACATACTTTAGAGCACGGCGGAACTGTGCATAGAATTTACAATTGATGAGGCAGTTACTACAGTTTGGATTTTGAAATTGGAAGCAATTTTATAGGCCTACCTGCTTGTCATAACTGTGGTGTTTTGTTGTTTTCTAGACTATTTCTGTGATGGCATTTGACAACATTGAAGGTGGAGTTAGATTTTCTCAACGCTGATATGAATCGGTTGGTGATTTCCATAGCGACACACCACGGCAAAATTTCTAGAAGTTTGGGAATAAAAATCGTAACATGACCACAACTAACACAGATGAGTATCGTGTCGTCTTGATTAAGCTGTCTTCTTAATGTTCATTCTGTGTTCGATCTGACAGTGTGTAAAAATAGGTTAAGAATATTTCAGTCGAAATATTCTCTTACGGTAGGTTGAGAATATGCTTCCAGCCAAAAACACAGACAAGAATTATACATTTCAGATGGCCCGAGATCTATACTAACCTGTACAGAAGTAAACTGAAATAAATGAAGAACACAGAACGCCGTGTGCAAAAACTCCGACTATGAGTGCAATGTACTAGAAATCCCACTGGGTACTGTGTAGTACATACTCTCAACGGAAGTTCGTTGAACCATTCTACAATCCATATAGTCTCGTACCAAATACGAAGGTTGACAGAAGTTCTGAATAGGGACAACTCTGTTCCAATGTCTGTTGTGAATAAGAAGAAGACCGAGGCTGTTGAGTCGTGTTGTAGCTGCGAATCGGCCATATTCTGCACACTTGCAAACTCAGCACAGCTTAGGTAGACAAGATATTTTCAGTAGTAACAACATTGACCTAGCACAGTGGTGACATTGGCACAGCAGAGACAAACACTGACATAGCACAGTGACATAGCACATGGTGATATTGGCACGAGTATTGACAGTCATGGCGAAAACAGTAGAACAGGAAGCATTTGTCCGCAAAGCGTTTTGCTCTGTGCCTTGCTTTGAACAAACTTGCAGGTATTCCAATTTATCATGCCATACCTGTACCACGGAAACTGGTTGGTATGGTGCCTGCGTTGAACAGCAACAGGTGATGCTCTATTCAGTCTATTTGTATGCAGATTAGAGTTCAGTTCATCCTGGACATGCATCATGTATATATTACGCCCACAATCTCAATAAAAAGTTCCATTATTCCAATATCATCCTTCAAATCGATGTATTTGAACATAAAAGTAATTCTACATTCGCAAAATTACATGTAAGTAAACCTGACAGAGTAGGCTATATCACAGAGAAACATTGACAGAGTCGCAACGCTTGCATGCCTTTTGTTCCATGGTCGTCTCGGTAGACTATTGGCTTTTCATATTAAAATGAGCTTCAAAGGCGTTAAAGTTTTTTGGAGGCTTGTTTGTGGTTGATAATTACACGAGATTATGCGAAAAATACGACGAGATGGCATCGTACTGCCAGTCGCGTAGCAACCAGTTACTTTGTGAGCTCTCAGGCCAGAAACACTGCTTCACGCCAACCAAAACATAACACGCCAGCAGTTTCATAAACATGTCCTTCCTTGACGCACGTGTAAAAGACGGTATGACTGACCGTAAACCATTGAGTAAAACAGACAGTATCGATAAAAGACTTTCAAATTTGGTTCAAACACACTCATTATATATTCATAAAAATATGAGAGGAATTTTTAAAACGGTAAAACTCACTTTCCTGAAGCTCAAAACACTCCCGTTTTCGCCAACACGTCAATTCCGCTCAGCACCACACGACAACAACAACACAAACTTTGCCGAACATACCTTCGCTTAACAATTGGCGAAAATCCGAAAATTACCGAAGGATGCATGGTCGGCACTCTTCGGAAAAGAGAGGCGAGAGCAACCTGAGGCGACGCGAACATGGATGGGTTACGTACGCGCTTCACGCTAAAGGCGGAGCCTCCCTTTAAAATGACACAAAGCTGTGGCTGCGTTCATTGTGTAAGTGGACATCAAACAGGCAACACGCGGGCACAAGCTCAAGAAAATGCCACTTTTTAGTTTTATTCCGGCCGCAAAAACGCAGACAGACTGCCAAGTGGTCAGCGCGAAGCTGCTGCTGATCGAACTCAGCGGTTATTTTCAAATTCTAACGCGACTGGCAGACAAGTTTTCAGGAAATTCGAGCGTTGGTGTTCGGGAATCAATGACCCTTGGCGATTTGAACCGACCGTCAATCAAACGCTTGCATAAACTCTGTTTGCAGGATTAGCAAAATGTGACAAAAGGTTGAGATCAGTTTGTGTAATCAATGTTATAGAAATCAAACATCATACTGGCCATGTGTTTGACTGGGAGGAGAACTCCACTAATGCGAGAACCTGGGATTGAAAAGTGCGGCTTTAAAGGTACACGGTCGCCGTAAATTTGCATATTCCATATTTGGTAAAAGGCGGGGCTTAGCGTGCAGACGACAAGTATCTTTTGTGTCACCCCTTTCCGTAATGTTTACCCGAACAAATTTTGCACGCAAGATTTTGTTTCATCTAAATTTTACAGTCTATGTTAGAGTTGAGTGAAATCACAGCTACAACATCTGTTGTTTAACAACTATGGAATGATTTTAGGTGTGCAAACTAGCGACAATTTCCGTCAGACATTCTGACTTCAAAGTTAAAGCATGATTCTTGATAAAAACCTTGAACCTTTTTGCCTCCATGTAGCTAGTATCTATTAACCATGATGAGGTGATTGTATTTGTATCATTTTCTTTTTTTCTCATGTTAATTGCATTGGTATCTTTTGTATCATTTATATTTCTGGTGAAATAAACAAACAAATAATGAAATAAATAATGAAATATACTTTCGCTGTCGAACACCTCTCTCTCTCTCTCTCTCTCTCTCTCTCTCTCTCATACACACACGCGGGCACACAATATTGGAGGTCGACTCTACAGAGAATGTAGAATGTATTTTTATTTAAAGTAAGACTAATGAACATTGAAGAGGAAATACATTAAAATTACTACAATTAAGCAATTTCTTCATCAATTATCAATAGCATGTGTTCTTCGTTCCAGTTTGACATGTATCTTCTTTGTCAAAGTCAATATAAACTTCAGATGGAGGGATTTTCCTCAGCGAATAGTTTGGTCATATCCAGTCTAACAAATGGCCTGAAATAAGGAATTGAAAGAGTAATTAAGGTAAGTATAGAAGGATAAAACAAATAAAGTAATATGCCATTGATCCCCCAGGCAGTCATCCAGCTCGTTAAAATTTCGAAACATTGTCAAAACACTCTTGTGAGACTTTTATGTGTGCAATATCATTTCTCTCGTCATATTTTCAATCGGTTCCATTGAGATTTTGAACAATGTTGCAGCGACATTTCCCTAGGTGAATAGTATCGCGTATGCAATCAGGTACGGAGACATAATATCAGTAGTCAGTTAATTCGCTTAAATGCCAACAATCGTTTTCTACATTTTCTACAATATTGTATATTTCTCAACTTATTTGAAATTAAGAGTAATACTTTGCCTTCGTCATAGTTGGTCTCTCTATTATCTTGCAGTATGCAAGAACTAATCTAGCCTTTACCTAGCCACCTGCCTACGCGTCACGAAATCTCCCCCCACCCCATTATTTGCCCATGAAAACATCACAATGCCCTGTGTTATATCCATTTAGCACGGAAAAGATATTTTCCCATAAAAGAATAACGCGCGAAATTCATGTCTAGCAAAAAGTTATGCAAATCAGCTAGCATAACCTTGACGAAAACTGTTTAGTTATTACAGAACGAAAGTCCATTTCGTTTTCGTGGATTCAACACTGATGACAGTATTCAAGGAATAGGATTACATTGATGACAGTATTCAAGGAATAGGATTACATTGATGACAGTTTTCAAGGAATAGGATTACGCGATTTACATACCTTGGTTTCTATCATCTTGTGATCACATAATGTCATGTGCGAATCTATAGACTGATTTAGAACAACATATTCGAAAAATTGGCAGCTAACAGACCATCGTTCTGATGTATTTAAGGCGCCTACTTCAAGTACTTGTCAATGTAACGTACCTGTCATATGCATATTCTGGGCCAGACGCGCCATCCTTTCTTGCATTTGCTACATACATAAGATTATTTTTAAAGTCGTAAATAGCAGCATGCTGATCTCCACTTTGAACGATAGATACGACATCTCTAATGGTATTCTCGGCTGTGATGTTGCCATGGTATTTCTTTAATTGCCGTCCAAGAACACTAACCCAGTCCTTGTGTACCCATCCACGACCTCAAATAAAACATTCACAGCGTCATTAATCGATTCTTTGAAAAAAGATCATTTTTTGGTAAAATTGAGAGCTTTGTTTTTATGAAACAAGATAGGTTGGCTGTGCTATAAAGCACGCCTGTCCTTGAAGACACGTTGGAACGGATGAGGGAAAAATGATATAAATTTGGAAAACTTGAACTTATGTCTATGTTCGTCTGATTCTTCATCAAACTTGTTTTTCGGTTTGTACCAAAGAAAAGACAAGACAAGACAGAGTTGCGTAATATTAAGATCTGATTTGATTTTTTTTCCCCCTGGCAAATTTGTTGTCCGACTGAATATTATCATTTTACTCACTCCAATAAACAAGGCCTTCCATACGGGGGTGCCACTCTCCAATCGGTAACATGTTCTTGTCGTCATAGAAGTTTGATACCCCAGCTGAGTACTGGACACCACGGAATGTACCAAGCTGCATATTTCAATAAAATATTACTGACAAACTAGTAGCGGAACCTATTGTTTTTATGATTTGATTAGCTATAAGCAATGACTTTACCGCACTCTTTAACAATTATAGAGATTCATACTGTCAGTAAACGATTAACAAACAATTCGTTTTATCGATTATGCTGCGCCATATATATTATATATTATGTATATATATATATATATATATATATATATATATATATATATATATATATATATATATATATATACAGATTACTTCAAGTACAAAGTAATGAAATATATTACTTAAGTTTTATGCATCTTACAATCCTCAGATAGAAGTGAAAGGATTACTAGCTCGACACTCTTACATATATGATTGGGACGAACCATTCTATTTGTAGGTGGTGTTAAAATTCGATAAATAATATTTGTTTTGGTGGCGACGTTTTGAAACCAACTCAGAGCGTTTGTTAACACCACCTACAAATAGAATGGTTCGTCCCAATCATATATGTAAGAGTGTCGAGCTAGCAATCCTTTCACTTGTATCTGAGGATTGCAAGATGCATGAAACTTAAGTAATAGATTTCATTACTTTGTACTTGAAGTAATCTGTTTATTTATAACGCTCTGCTTCAGCATTGAGCACTGTAATTTCCCACGAGGACATCTGTATACTTCGATATATATATATATTATATATATATATATATATATATATATATATATATATATATATATATATATATATATATATATATATATATATATATATGTATATCTTGGAATCAATTTATCAAACCAACTCCAATGATGCACTACCCACTTTCCATCACCAACTCCCATGATGCATTGCTTACCTTCCCATCACCAACTCCCATGAGTAAATCACACGTTCTATGAGCATTGGATATGCGATTGATAGAATCGTCCACAGTGACATCAAACTGTAGAATATCCCGAAGTAGATACTGTGAAAAAATGAACATTCGTAATGTTGGGAGGGAAGTCTGATTAATTGAATTAAACGATGACGTGGTTTCCACCTGTTACTTTCGACCATACGCCATTCGATCGAAGTGATGGTGTTAATTCTAATAAAGAAAGAAGATGTGATATCAATACAATTTAAGTTGTGCAAAAATGTATAGTTCTAAATCTATGGAATATCTGCGTAAGTAGTAAAATGTGTTTTATGTCATCGATATATTATCTATGATCATTTCATGTTACACTCATACAGATACGCCTCGGTATGATACGTAATGACCAACTCTACAGGACTATTTCAGGTGATTCCCCGTTATTGCAATTTTGATAGAGACTTTGTGTTATTGGTACCATTGACATGTAATAAATTACATAACTGTCTCTGTCAAAGAAGAACATCGTATTCAACTGACCAGATTTTTTTTACCCGTGAAAAGTCCTTCATAGACCGATACCTCCGAAATTCACAGTTGTACAAGACACTTTTACACATCATGGCTTACTGTACTGTAGTGAACTGCAATAAACATGGCATGTTGGCAAGCAAACGTTTAATGATCTTGTAGAGGCATACGTGTGTAAGATTTCACTAGTCAATGCAGCGCTGCACGGCATCGTCTGGACAAAACATGACGGGACACAGAAATATGCTATGTTTTCCGACCCAACTCACTGTGAATGGAACACCGAATCTGGATTCAGATCCCCAGGTTTCATCACCATCTACCACTCCAATTTCGCTGATAGCCAGTTGTTGTTCTGACATACCTACGAAAAGTAAAATGTACAGCAGGTTAGAAGCTTTCTTTTGTCAAACGTTATTACAACTTAAATTGCGAATTTACAATAACTACTCTTGATCTATAGTTCGTTAACTCTTTGATCGTTACAAGAGCGTGTAAATTTATTAAACCAGATATATTTAATGTAGAAATTATTCTTGCCAATCTACACTCCAACGTGGAACGTATTGATAAAAGTCAGAAAACGACCAAAATAAAGAGTTTACCGGTGACTGATCCAAGCCAGCCAGTCCAACCAACATTTGCAAAGGCGTGTCCATTGCTGCCATCTTTATTAGGATGATACACAGTCACTTGGACGTGGTTCTTGAATGGACCTGAGAAACGTCAATAAGACCACATTCCAGAATTGTGACCGGTGAATACACTGGTTTGTAATTCGTTAAATCGTCAGTTAATAGATTTTACTAAATGAGATGTTTCAGTTCACTTTATCGTAACATCTTGATCTACCGAGATACATCAAGTAAGAAAACTGAGGATAACGGAAAACTAATCATGCCCTCCGAACAGTAAGAAAAAACAATGATAACATTATCCCAGCGATGGCTTCATCGACAATTGTGTAAACATAGTACAAGTCAGTGAAGAGAATGTCAATTACCGATCAATTTCAGTGCATCCTTCTCCAAATAAACTACATTTCATAGTCAACAGACTAACTAGCTTGATTTACTCACCATCGGCTGACCAATCTAAGGCACGTAACTGTAAAACCGATTCAGTTGAAGGCACAGCTTTTCCCCATGCACCGAACATGGAACACGTACCCTTCCTGGTCAAGGAGAATGCACAATTTTACGATTGTTCCAATGAGCAGTGAACAGACAGGTAAATTTGAAGTACATCGTCAGTCTCAATTATTCATGAAAAAATGGATAACAAGTAACTTATAAAAATTTTAAATCTAAATTTCCTGAGATGTACTTGACGATTCTTCACGTCGTGAAGTTTTACCATCATGGTCGTTCAACTATGATTGGTTTAAATCTCATAAACCTATTTGTGTCCTGTCCTACCAACTCAATGGACAGTCTTGGATTTAATATTAAATCAGAAGCGTGGGTGTTACATTAGAACAAAAGAATGTTGCGGCAAGGAAATTGGCATCTGTATCTAATTAGTATCTAATTGATACTAGGGTAAATCGAAATTAAAGTGGAACTATTATCAACTCACGTAAGGCACAGTGTTACAATTTTCAGATGATTAAGAATATACTAGTATTATTTTGTTACTTTAATGGTTATCAAGAACTGGAAAATAACTCACGTAATTTCTCCCAGCATATGTATCCTTTCGATTTTCTATTGGTACGAAATATAGTTATTATATAAAAACGAATAAGCAGATGAATAAAGGCGAAAAATCAATGATTATGATGATGATGGTGGTGGTGGTGGTGGTGATAATGCAAATGTCGACGGCGACAACAACGAAAGTAAAAGCTGCTGAATGAAAATCTGCAAAAATGTGATGCCGCCGCTTTACCAAATCATTTTTTCAACAACGTTACAATAAAGATGATCTTCCCATGGTGTAAGTGCACGATACGAAAAGTTCATTTGCCTTAAGTGCGTTGCGATGACCTTTGAACTTATTTGCAGATGCACATGCAAACATGATGATCGTTGACCTGGATGGCCAAATATATTTATTTCACAGCGCATTCATTGCTGATTTTCATCCCCCCTTCCCCTTTGTTGTACCAACTTAGCGAAGGCAGAGATATGTATTTTCCTGTCTGTTGTTCATCAACTCTCCTTGGAAATGACAAATTGATTTACGAACAGCAACTTTGAGGAAAATATCGCCACAAACCGCTTCACCAAATAACTTTATTCAATGACGACAAGCACTGTAGTTTATTGCATATTATTGTATTTGTCGAACTGATTAAATACATGTTTAAAAGTCATGCAGTCGAAGAATACGCGATACATTTTCATTATTACTTGGTTTGCAGTAAGATAATGGCGTATCACAAAATACATTGTACAGTTATTACCTTGTAATCGATGCCAGACGCGTCTGCCAGGCCTTTCATCTCGTCAAGAAAATACTGACCTGTACATAAGAGTAGAGAAAAACGAGAGTCTGGGCGAAGAAGATTGACACAAGGATAAACGAACACACTAACAGATATAGACAGATAGACAGACAGATATAACGAATGGAGCTAAAAATAAGAGTAAAATGCATTCCTTTACTTAAAGGGCCATTATTTGTAACTTTTGACCATTTTTTACCTCGGAAAATTCCATGTTGGAGGCTCATATTTGTTGCAAAATGTTGTTTTACGAAGAAACAAACATGATTAGTGATGTTATAGCCACATAAAACTGCTAATTTTTGTTCAAACGTATTGCCCTTCCGAGCTCGTTTGTTGACGTCTGGCGTGCTCAGCGTGCTGGTGGGGAGAACGCAGATATGGTGACGCCGCGATCACGCCAGATGTACAAGTTCACGTTTATTGCCGGATCAAAACAACATTGCATCGTGGATTGCCAGACATCTGGCTACGCAACGTGCTCGGACAATGGACTACGACGTAAGTACCGGGCATAAGTAATGAATATTTATTTTGAAATTGCTGTAAATGGCTCGCGCAGGTGCAGAAGAATGCCTACGTTGTAATTCGCGTGTCAACAGAGTTTGTATTTCTGTCCGGACAAAAATTGAAATTTTCGTTGTAAAATCACATGTTATTTAGTTGTAGGGCATGTAATGTTTCCGAATAATATGCGATTCTCTGTTATTTGACAGGCTATTCAACATGAGCCAGTGATCATTTCAATCAAAACTAACGGAAAAATCGCCAGAAGATACAGCTAATGGAACTTTAAAACACGATTGGAACTAATTTGGGATAATTGGATATTCATATTTTTCAAATTTCTCAAAAATGTCAGGTGCCATAAGCTTATAGCTGAATGATGCAATATTACAAATTACTCTTTAAAACAAGTGTATAACTTTAAAAAAAAAGCAGGTGAGCTTACATATGCAGATTAAACCGACATTACTTCACTATCCAATTGTCCCAAATTAGTTCCAATTGTGTTTTAAGGATATGAGATGGGCTTGTTCTTGACAGAAAGTGATATCATTTGCATTGCCAGGACATTTTGGATGGCAGAATTACGCTTACATCTTCTAAGTTATTTTATACTGAATATTAATGTGTATATAAAACAAACATGAAAACTCACTGGTATATTCCCTTGTCGCCAGGATCTCCAGGTCAAGGGCAAAGTCCATGCTGTCAAAATAATATGCAACAAGACTCTATGGACTCAGAGGTCGTTGCTTTTTCGCTTAACATTTATAGATGTGATTTGGAGTGGCGCGCTAATATATTTTCTCAAAAGTGCAATAAATCGATAGTCACTGCATGACACATTGCTACTGAAGCCATCTGACATCTGTCTTACCATGACAAGGTGATCAGAAATTTGAGAAGTCAACGGAAATAATCAAATACATAAATCAATAAGGACAAGTGTCCTTGTGAAACGCTTTTTATGAAAGCAGGAGATGGACAGTCAAATTTGACGTGTAGCTATCCGCTGTTGAAAATATGGCATTATTTAGCTTACCCATATTTGATGACGTCTTTCACAAACCAGGGAGCCAAAAATGATACAGTTTGGTTTACATAACTGTACTAGAATTAAAAAAATTAATAGTCAGTTTACAATATAGCACGACGTGGTATCTGACACAAATGACGATTTCACAATCCACAAGGAGTATAAGCAAAGTCTGCTGTTTTTTCCTGAAGTGCACCTCTTCAAAGTGAAAATTCACGTGGTAGGTATATAAATCCAGTCCTGAGGATGCATTTCCTTTGTAACATCATGGATTTCACTCCGTGGTGAGATTCCATGCATTTCCTTTATAACACAATGGATTTCACTCCGTGGTGAGATTCCATGCATTTTCTGACTTGAATACAAAAGTTCTCATTTTATCAATTATTTGTCACATTGTAATGGGTATAACTTTAAGTAAATGTCGACCTCAAGCCACCAAATCGTCTTTTAGCATGATTTCGAATATATCATTCAATTCATCTTGCATAAGTTGACATCTGTTGTGACTGCATCGCTCAATAGTTTTGAAGTTTGAGTCAGTAAAGTCAGTAATTGAAATCAACCTCCATGCACGTTGCAGCGACTCATTCGATTTTCCCGTACACTGTTTAACAAGATAAACTGACATGAATATCACGATCAAAATTTGCTTTTTACACTTCAATTACAGAAAATTGGAAATACTCAACCTCGGCCTGCTGATTGAATTAAGACTTCTATAAAAATGTCATATACTTACCGCTTTTTCTTCCAAATACTTGTAAACAGAATCAAAGAAGGCTTTTCCCTCTGCTTTCAAGATAGTTCCATGTGCATATCCCATTTCATAGGGTGTTCCTGATAGGAAAAGAGTAATCCAATTTGACCTAAACATAACCTAGAGGGTCGGAATCTTCACATGACAATGTCCTTTGTACATAACGCATCTTTTCTACAGCTGGAGAAACCTTCCAATCGCCTTCACGAATTAGTAAAATAAAGAAATTGATAATCTCTCTCGATTAACTGGTTTATAAATCCAATTTTTATCTCAACCTATTTCTGTAACCACAAATAAATTTCATTGAATAAACACTTCCTTGTGATGAACATTCAAACAGGCACGAAATGCAACTCAATCATAAGTAACAGAACCTACCCCAGACATGCAGAACTTTAAACTGGTCGTCTCCCTTACCGGCCATGTATAACTTGGCATTTTTAATTTGTTTTACAAACACTGGTGGATCAGTTTGGATCGGGTTGAGGTTAGGCTTGGCATGTGGGTCAGGCTGCTTACCGATTGTTACCAAGACAAAGAAGAAATAGATTTAGACGTTAAGATGGAGAGCTAAGCGAAAAGAAAACAAAAAATACGACAAAAGTCATCTACGGAGACTGAAGGATTAGATACAGGAGGAGATGGAGGCAGACAGACAGTGAAAGACAAAGGAGGACATGTACAAATACACTGATGATAGCAAAGACAGTATCAGGTACAGAGACAAAGCAACAAACGTAAAGTGTGTCATACAAACGTTTGAAATATCAAAACAAAATCGTCATTTTCTATCTTTGCAGCGCTTGGCACAAAACAAAATACGCCCTGTTCAAAGTTCATCAAATGACGGTATCCAAAGAGCATTATCAGTAAAGTTATTCCTTAACAGAGGAAATGGACGTTTTGTCAGCTATGGCGGATGACACAAACCATTGAACAGTAACTATATCAGTGGACAACCGCCAAATATTATCAAAATATCTTGCCTTCACACTACAGCTGTTAAAATATCACGTTTCCCGTAAATTACATACCCCAGCCAGAACGTTTGAAACTGCTGCCAAGAAAAAGACCGTACGGTAGAGGTTTGTTATATACATGGCGATGCTACAAATCCGGATCCAATTGTGATGTGCAATTATTGCTGAGAGCATTTGATGGACTTAGACACTAAAGTACGTAGTCCGCTACGGTGGGTTTGCGATTGTTAACAATGACAACAACATATTTACTCAGGAAAACGTCCCACAAATGCTTAATCATCGATAAACGTTAAAATGCAACTGTGTCCGCTCATAAACTTTTGCTCAGTTGTAAAGCTTCTCGTCTTTGCGCACCAAATTTAAAAAAAAACGAAATGTATCGATTCTTCCACACACTCTCGTTTTTATCCAACAGTCTAGCATTATAGCGTAGACAGTCCAGCGCTCTACTAGGATTCTACAACGCAAATCTCCCCCACTCTTTCCCTCCTCACAACAAACTTGCCAACTCTCTGCCGCACGCTTTCAAATCCATCGGAAAACTCCCGAAAACAACTCAATCATATTCACTGCTTGCCCACTTGGCCCTTTTTGTCGTTGTCCGCCAAGCATTTCCCAGTTCGCATCCCCTTGCACGAACAGCTTTGTCGGTAGGGCCTGCAAGCTTAATCTGTTCAGAACAATGTGTACTGTTACCATGGATGTAAAGTATAAATATCTGTATTTTATAATCTTTGTCATCTTTGCAAAGCTTTGTAAATTTGAAAACGTATCTGACATTTTTGAAGGCAAAGAAGAATTTCAAACCATCTCATACAGATGGCGAAGTTGTTGCTTAGCTATGCTTGATGGACTTAAGAAGAACGTTTACTTGTAATCGTAAAAATAAGACAAAGTATCAGAAGCTGTTTCTATAAAAATGTGTGTAAAATAGGATACTATCGGGACTGTCCATTAAGACAGAGTAAGAACTAGAAACGATGTTGAATAATCCGATATAAATAGAACAGGAATCAAAAATATCCATGAGACTTTGGATACATTTGAGAAATACTAATGTACTAAACATACATATGTCAAAAAAGTTAATTTCAAATTGAAATTTATAATGCAGCAGCATTAAGACTTGCATTACAGCGATTACGACAAAGTGAGACTACAACTCTGAATTTCGACGTCCTCTCAAAGATTATATTCTGACCAAAACTTGTGATATATACTTTTAAATCAGGTAGGAACATGAAGAAAAGACGTTCTTGCTAACTTTAGATAAGTTTCTCGGTAAATATAACCCGCAACAAAACAAAAAGTATCTTCCTGTTAAAATTTACCGAGGGATCAATCGACAGCTGTACGCAAAGACTTCCAATTGGCTAAACAAAGCAGAAGAATAAGGTGGAAATATTGCTTAAGGCTCACAGCAGTAGTAAAATGGTTTTTTATCCAATCGGTAAAAATTGTGTACCAGGCAAGAAAAACGCTCATCTTTTATCTCCATTGAAACACCTTTTCGTAATAAATAAAAGACACAACGTAATTGAACTTTGATCATCATATTTATTCTGTTGATTGGTACAAAAATGCCTTTCTCTCTTAACTTGAAAAATAATTTGTACGAATTTGATTAGACGCAAGTAAACTATACTGGTGATAGCAGACGAAGACAAAACATGCAACAGGTAGTTTTGTTATGTGGTATCATCTTTTGCTTGATATTGGAAAGCCCTTGAAATGTGTTTAATCGACGACTGTGTGATAATACGAGTATTTACACAGGATTTGTTACTATACATACACAGACAGAGTTCTAGCAGATACATTGCAGTGTTGACCAATTAGAGAATTTAAAAGTGATTAAATCTTGTTTATAAAGAGGAACACAGATATTTAGAGTCACAGCCATAAAGAAGGCATGTGTAATTTCTTAATATAATAATATACATAGATACATGAGAAGAGTTTAAAAGTTTGACTCCTTAAATACCCGAGACTATTTTATGTGATTGACAATATTGGTTACACAATATTGGTTACACAATATTTCAAGTACTTATATTTCACACAAAACACCTATTAATATTCGTAATTTTCCTTTCATTGAAATCATCAAAACAATTTTATGAGGCATACGTATATGTATTTTCTGACCAATTTATTCGTTCATGCATTTCATTCATTCAGGGATTGCCTGCTGTTAGGCGACCGGTGAGAGAGTGGTGTCCATATAAGCACGCAAATAAGCTTTTCAAAAAAATCAGCTTTGCTGCTTTTGTTAGAATATTTATGTAATGTATATTGTGAAAAGTTTGGTACTCACACTCAAAATCTTCCTCACAAAGAAACACACGCGCTCAGTACATCTAATTGTATATCGTTTTCAACATTGTTAACCATTCTCGCGAGCCAGAGCATGATTTCCGGTCCGCGAATCAACGCAAAAAATGTTATCATGTCGCTTTCTGTACCGATAGCAAGTCTTTCTGTCTTTCTGTTTATCTCATGAATAAACACGAGGAAAAGGAAGATCATCTAATATGTGCACTATTCCCATAATGCTTTGCTAAATTTAGTTACTATCAACACCTCAATTATCATCATATGATCATATATAACAATTTTAGAAGATGCATTTAATAAAAGAAAAGCATTGATATGTGTGCACACGGTCCCGCCGTGGAGTGCATGATATTTTGTTTGAAAGATGAACAAACCAGTACCTTTTGAACGTAAACGCGACGAACATACAGCACATATACACGGGCGCCGTTACATACACTCAAATACATATTAACACAAACAGCGTTGACGACTTCTTCGACTACGACACAGTGATTAATATAGTACCGTGGTAACCAAGACTACGACACAGTGATTAATATAGTACCGTGGTAGCCAAGACTACGACACAGTGATTAATATAGTACCGTGGTAACCAAGACTACGACACAGTGATTAATATAGTACCGTGGTAGCCAAGACTACGACACAGTGATTAATATAGTACCGTGGTAGCCAAGACTACGACACAGTGATTAATATAGTACCGTGGAACCAAGACTACGACACAAGTGAATTAATATAGTACCGTGGTAGCCAAGACTACGACACAGTGATTAATATAGTACCGTGGTAGCCAAGATACGACACAGTGATTAATATAGTACCGTGGTAACCAAGACTACGACACAGTGATTAATATAGTACCGTGGTAGCCAAGACTACGACACAGTGATTAATATAGTACCGTGGTAGCCAAGACTACGACAAAGTGATTAATATAGTACCGTGGTAACCAAGACTACGACACAGTGATTAATATAGTACCGTGGTAGCCAAGACTACGACACAGTGATTAATAGTACCGTGGTAGTCAAGACTACGACACAGTGATTAATATAGTACCGTGGTAGCCAAGACTACGACACAGTGATTAATATAGTACCGTGGTAACCAAGACTACGACACAGTGATTAATATAGTACCGTGGTAGCCAAGACTACGACACAGCAATTAATATATAGTGCGTTTTACCTAGGTACCGCAACTCAGCGTACGAGACGGACACAATCCACATACAAAACAAACGATTAGCTTAGGTATCACGATACATTTGAAAGTCACCGACTCATTGATTAATTACAGTAAACCAGTATGGGGCAGCCGCTCTGTCTAGACTGAGAGATACACTTGATCTACAATGTATGGCTTTGTAGTTAGTTTCTGTTGAGAATACCTTCACCTCTTGAACTCCTAGCTGAAATTGTAAAAGAAACACATTGTATATCAAGTCTAGTCAACTGTTGATCTCTCAGTCTAGACAACGGTTGCCCCATGCTGGTTTACTGTAATAATCGACGAGTCGGTGGCTTTGAAATGTGCCCGTGATACCCAAGCTAATCGTGTGTTTTGTACGTGGATTGTGTCCGTCTCATACGTTGAGTTGCGATACCTTGGTGAAACGCACTGTAGTACCGTGGTAGCCAAGACAAATACCATACGCATAAGGTAACCCTACTTTACAAAATTTTTGTATCGAGTAATTTCTTGACTGTAATTAATACCCTGCGAGTTTGATAACAATTTATTTAATTGACAGCTAATCTCATTGATACGTTGTAAGTTAATATGACGTCATAATTTAACTTTGGATACTAGTGTTCATCTAATGAAACACTTACAAACCTCTGATTACGTAAATTTACAAAGTCCACGACGTTCACTTTTCGACAATCACTTTGTCAATTAAATGCCTATTTCATTATTGAGTTATAAAATAATGTAAGTTTATATGAATTATTGGCATCATAAAAAAGAGTAGGTTTCCGGATTTGAAATTACCATTACGACTTCTGATCAGTAAGACAAAAATAAAATATTTGTACCATAGATTTTTGTCTTACTGATCAGAAGTCGTAATGGCAATAAAATATTTGTACCATAGATTTTTCGTTAAACAAAAATTGTGTGGTAATCCTAGAGAATGCTAACACATAACTTGTGAATATCATTCTTCATTGTACGTCACCTTTCTTCAAAATTTGGTTAAAATATTCAACCGTTTTAAGAAATCGGATATTATTTGACGTTGTGACTAGAAATGGTTTTAAAACGTGTGTCACAAGACTAAAGAATGGGAGCGGAATTACGTGAGCCAACCATGTTCTACTTCTCCGCTGCAAATCGGCCAAAAGAATGCATTGAACAATATGAAAAGAAATGGAAATACTATTCGCGATATCTTGTCAATCAAAAGAGAGCGTTTTTGCCATTTCTTTTGTCTCCTTTGTGAAGAGTAGTCAGATATATCCTGTCCCTTTATTGGACTCAGCATCGTTGCATCATTCTCATCCGCACCTTGTACATCACTTTGGGATATTTTCTTTTTCTGTAAATGCAGAATACAAGCAACACAAATTTTATCTTTGATATCTCCTGTTATCTTGATACAAGAAGCAAAACTTTTAATGCGATATTCTATAGTATTTAAAATGCGTTGACTTTTCTCTCTAGTAAAGCGTTTAAAGATATGTTTAGGTGATGTTAACGTTACAGCCTTACCTGTACTTTTTTAATTTTACCAATTGTTAAAGTATAGTTGACGAGGGCAAATTCCAGTAAAGAGGCAAAGACAAAAACCAAACACAACGACATCCAAACATCCACAGCCTTTTGATAAATATAACAGACATTTTGTAAGTACATACATAAGAATATAATGGTGTGAAAGTCTCAGTGTGTGAAATAAAACAAGAGTAGACCTTTCTCAGCTAGACGTGTCTCTTGCATAGATTATTGGAATCTTATCATTCTGAAAGCTGGAGAGGAACGTGGGGGGAGTTTTACCATCTCGACTTCTGACAATTTCATTTTTTCATATACCGCCAATTTAGTAAATTAGCCGCCATCTCTCTGCACATTGTACCACAAATATTTCTCAACACATAGTAAGAAGTGCAGATTGACTGCTAATTTGGTTTCCCATTCAAAAAATGCAATGTAAATCCATGTAAAGGATTTCAAAGTTTATTTCTTTTGCCTTGTTGCAATATTTCTATCACCATCCTAGTATTCAGATTTAGGATTTTACAGAAATTATTAAAGGAGAAAAAATGTTCTGTTGTGATCTTTGCATAAATCGATTGAAAGAAAAGATGTTTCAAAATTACCGTTATGTACGAAACTTTGGGAAGTTCATCCCTCACAGCGATTGACATCGTCGTTATGGTCAGAACAGTTGTTATACACAAGGCGACTCTAGCGGGCGCTGCCTCGGGATTTATCCAGAATGAAACCCACGAAAGAACGACAAGAAGAGAACTTGGCAAAAATGTGCTTATGACGTAATATCCTATTTTCCTTTTCAGAGTAAAATGAAGTTCCAACGATGAAAAGTTACCTGTAATGATGCCAAGTAAATTGTTCTGAATACAAAGTATGTACACGAACACTGTTACTCTTTCCTCCAGTAAGTCTGGCATGGAATAAATCTTTAACGTTTTTATTCCGATGTTTGATATATGCATGTAAACTATGTAATTATATTAGGTTTATTAAATATTATCTGATGTGAAAGTTGAATTCGTCTTTTTAACAATACCATATCTGGTCATTTGAAATTTTGTGCCAATTTATTGGGCCAAAGCAGTTGAAATTCGATAATAGCTTGGTTATTTTGTTGCATGCCAGCATTTTGCATGTTTATAATTGTCATGCAGGACAGATTTGTTGAAAGTTAGTCACATGACATGTCTGAATGTACAAATCCCTCTCAGTATCGTACATGTGTCTCATATTCCAATATTTCAAGTTAGCAGGATTACGAAAGTCACCCAAAATAACCACTCGAACATAAGCCATTGCGTCACAACTTGCAACCTATCTGTGTGAGAATAATGCTACATGCAAGGACTGTTGATGTAGACAGTATAAAGTCATGTGTTCCAGACACAGGCGCATGTTGGCTGGGTAGTCTACTTGATAATAGATTGTCCGCTCGATCTATCGATCGCATACTCTTTGCTCTGCCCTCCAATGCAATTAAAATACCCCCCCCCCCCCGCATCGGAGGGCAGAGCAAAGAGTACGCAATAGATAGATCGAGTAGACAATATATCGATCAAGCAGACTACTCAGCCAACCTGCGACCGTGGTTCCTGATGTTTTGCGTCGATTATGTTACATGATACACCTAAAATCCGCTGCATTCGTACCGTAAAGTAAGTGCGAAAACGAGGCAAAGAAAGACATACCGGTGGGATAGATATGTGGAACTTCAATGGCTTCAAATTGATTGATTTCGAATTGTTGAAGCTCCAAGTCTTCCTCTTGTTGTATTGGCTCAAATGATTGCCAACGGAAGAACATTTCATCCGTTGTGTAGCTATCTATGAGAGGGGAATGAACATAAGTGAGTCTGGAAGAGTACTGTTGACACTGGCTGCTATGCGATCTAGTTGTATATGTTTTCTCAATCACATCGCAAAAGTTTGATCCGTCATATCATGTCGCTGAACAATAACAAACAAAGATTCAAGGCTTTCATGCAATCAATGTAACATTTATTTCATTGTTTTAAATTATCAATATGCACATGCTACAATCATAACCACTAACTGTACGACTTAGGAGTCAAAACCGTACCGTACGTGCATTCCAGTTAGCTGATTGAGCATCCTTACATGAAATACATTTATATATGATACGCGTCTGGGTGAAAATTAAGGGGAGAAGTCAGGTTATGAAATTTCGATTTCATAAAATTGTGATCAGGAAAATAGAAGTGATGGTAGATTATCAACTCTAATTTCATTTATGATCAAGTCAAGGTTGAATCGTTTGCTAAAATAGGATTCATTTAAATTTTAACCATCTGGGAAATTGACACATCTCTATTTTAAGAGGCCAAGAACTATACGGGTATTTTATGATTCAATGTTCGTTTTGGGCGAGTGCTGGTGACTGGATGTTGATACCAATGCAAATTACAAAAATCAACATTTTCTAAGAAGAACTAAATTATTCTTCTACTTAGTTCTGACATGATGGTCAAGCTTACTGGTCATTAATACGACAAAGATATATCAGTGGTGTTATGTAGTCACCGTTAAGAAAATGTCAACTGCTGCCTAGATGAGCCAGACCGCAAAGAGTCAAATATGACCCTTTGATTTGGTTTTGAGTGAACTCATTGAATTCGAGTCAACAACCGCAAATCACTGGCTTACGTTGAGTAATATGTCTTACATAGTGTAGCACAGAGGAGTTGAAAGAGAGCTAAGGGCTGAAACGTATATGCAAAACATTAAAACTAGCAACACTCTTTATTTACATTGACCCTTGGAGACAGAGACACTCAGGCCTCTGAAGTCTTTCTGTAGATTTGCCTCTACATTTAATATGACATTCTCGCCGTTAGACCTCCCATGGCATCTGTGTGATCGCGTATAAACAGACGCAAAGACAGACACAGTACATTCCTGACATTTGTGAAGAAAATGAGCAATCGTTCCTCCCCATACCTTCACATGTACATTGTACTTATTCAGAGCACAAGGCACTTGTTCTTGTCTTCCTTCGTTCTTAGGGACTGGACATAAATTACAGGGGGAGGGGTGGGCCGGTGTTTTGCGAAACACCGCTGCATTAAAATAGTGACCCTTCAAAAGTTCATGCACAAAAATTAGTGACCCTCCCCCTTATCCGTGCATGAAAATAAGTGACCCTCCCCTGTTACTCAATATCCCCCCAACAAACCCGCAATGTCTTCAAGACCCCCTTCTGACTTGCTATATATACTTTTGAAGTCCCCCTCTCAAAAGGAAGGCAAAATGTGGCCGATGTAACACTTTGTCCAAAAAATATCAAAGCATATGTGTGTGATAATTCATGTAAATGTACTTTGCTTGAAGTGGCACGTAAAAAGTGCATGTGTGTACAAAAAATGTAATTTTTGGATTTCATCGATAATGTTGATTCACTATACATGGTAGTCGACTATGAGAAAACTATGAACGTGTATTTTCCAATATAAAACTAGCAATATCTGTTCATCCATTGATGTTTAATAACTGATATAAATATACTTTATTAGCATGGGTTGTTTACAAGTGCACATGTGAACAAGATATTTGATTTCGGAATTTCGCTCAAAATGTTGATCCACTATACATGGGAGTCTATGACAAAACTGTAAAAAAAAATTTCACAATTAAAAATATGCACTATTTGTGCATGTATGGACCCTGAATAATTGATATAATTGTACTTGATTAGAAGAGGGTGTTAACACGTACATCTGTGTACAAGAAATTTGTTTTTGGAATTTCGCATAAAATCTTGATTCATTATACATTGTAGTCTATGACGAAACTATGAATATTTTTTTAAAATACAAAACTTGTCAAATCTCGTGTATTTAGGTATGCTTGATTATTGATATTCATGTTCTTGATTAGACAAGAGTGGTTACAAGTCCATGTATGTGCAAGAAATTTGATTTTGGAATTTCACTGAAATGTTGATTCATAATACATGGCAGTCTTTGATGAAACCCTATGAATAATTTTTTTCTAATACAAGTGGTTTCAAGTCAATGGTTGTGCAAGAAATTTGATTTTGGAATTTCACTGAAATGTCGATTCACTATGCATGGCAGTCTATGATGAAACTATGAATATTTTTTCCAATACAAAACTAGGTAAATCTGTGCATTTATGTACACCTAATTATTAGTATTAATGTTCATGATTAGACTAGGGTATTTTCAAGTCCATGGTTGTGCAAGAAATTTGATTTTGAATTTCACCGTAATGTTGATTCACTATACATTGTAGGTTATGAGGAAACTACAAATAACTCATAGGTTATCTGATCCTAAATTGTTATTCAAAAGTTGTTAGACCTGAAGCTTCCAGTTGTTATTGATGACACTATGCACTATTCTGAATAGTTTGTATTCTGTCAATGTCCTCAAAAAATAAAAATGTACATACAGCGACATGAACATTTGACACCAACCTATACCAAATGTATTGTCAATGGGAGAATGATATCAAATAAGTGATCTCCCAAATTGTTATTAAAAGAGTCATTAAAGGGGACAGTTATGCACAATAGAGGAGTTGGATAAGTAGAAATCATGACAACTTTTATCAATGTGGCTGCTTGGATCATCAATACATTGTTTATTATACCCTTAAACTTGCGCCCGAAGGGCGCGCCGAAAATTGAAATGGCAGAAAATGAAAGTGCCAGGAGGTATTTTTTCTTTTTTCAGTATTCCATATTCTTCAATACATGCACATGAAATTTTAGCTTTTATGCATAAAAAAGATGACCCTCCCCATAGGCTTGCACAAAATTTTATGACCCTTCAAATATGCTTGCGCGAAAAATGCCGACCCACCCCCCCTCTGTAATTTGTGTCCAGTCCCTTATATCGCTTGTGATGATAACTTACTGACATATTTTCAAGTGTATTGGGCATCGTCCTACCTATGCAGCACTGTTCAATGTTGCTCTACATGTATAACGGAAACTGTACTTTGTCGATAGTAAAACTTAGGAAATTGTGTACCATAAGATTTTCTATCGTTTAAAGACACAGCCGCTATATAGTGACGCAAGTAGTATACAAACTGTTGTTTCTCTCTCTCTCTCTCTCTCTCTCTCTCTCTCTCTCTCTCTCTCTCTCTCTCTCTCTCTCTCTCTCTCTCTCTCTCAGCCTCCATTTCACTCACGAGGTTCACAACACCCAACCACGCAACTCACCAAAAAATTGGGGTTCATAAGTTCATTTCAACGAGGAGGACTCACCTATTGCCGGGTGAGACCCAGCACGGAATATCCTTTTAGACATGAATGATGATGTGTATAATGATATAAAGTAAGCACGGAATATCCTTTTAGACATGAATGATGATGTGTATAATGATATAAAGTAAGCATGAAAATTCTAAGGAACACATGCCAGTGGCTTAAGCTGAGCTCGACGGAGCTCTACGGTCGCAAGTGCACGGGGGAGCACTGCGGCATCCAAAACTTTAAGGTCAAGAAGGGTTCGTGTACGAAGCCGTGCTTTGTCTGCTGCGAGGAGTTACGAATAAGATATCCCTTTGCGGGAGGTGTGGGTACAAAAATGTGAAATGGAGGCTTAACGAGGGGTGTGCGCCAGAACCAAGAGTTTGTATACTAGTGACGCGGTTTACTCATCAACGAGCGTAATGCCTAAGTTTACATTATATTACAAGTACTTAGATCTTGTTATTATAAATTTTAAAAAGTCCAATCAAACATAAAGTGCTCTAATTATCCCAAACTTGTAAATTAAAGTCATATTTCTCATCGAGTCAAACTTACTTGCAGATTTACGAGGATGTCAATTCTACATTTTCAGTCTGTCAGTTGCGAGGAAAACATTTGAATATTTAAAACAATCTTTCAAAATAAATAGGAACATTACAATGTAAGAACACATTGTTTTCTATTGAACGGCATTTAAAGGCGCCCTTCTCAATCCTGGTTCTCGCATTAGGGAATGTGTCAACAGCCCATTAGCAGTTTGCCATTCTTTTGTTTTCCATTGAATATTTTATCAAGTAAATAATATTTATATTAGATAAATCTGATAATTGAGTGGGGCTTTAATTCACAGGCATATGGTACCAAATTGATGATGTCAATAAGCCGATAAGTCCTTTGAGAATTTATGCATAAACCCAAAGTAAATGGACCTTTTGGGATATACAAATATAATGAACCCCTTGGTGGAGAAAATGATAACCACTTCAATAATCTTCCGCATAATCACGCGATATTTTATCATCCCTTATTCGATACATCAAAGTCTCCAAGGATAATTTCCAATTACAATGTGCAAATACCAGAAATCCCGAAGGAACAATCGATCCGCTGAGTAATATACACGTCGATATTTTCCTTACATATCCGACTCCATGGGCACGAAGAAAAATAGCCTGGCACATGCACGGTTTGACGCACCACTTCAGTTACAGTGTATCATGATATCAGATCAGAAACCAACGTCGACAACTGAAGATCAGAGAAATCATTGTAACTCGATTTTATAGAAAAAAAACTCGTCAACAACATACATTGATATGAAGAGAACAGAAAACAAACAATGTGCTTCTTATACATGATGAACATATTACCCAATACCGGGGCAACAGGATATACAACTTGTATACCGCAGTTTTTTATAAACCCCCCCCCCCCGTTTTCGCCTCATGTAGGGACTTTTGATGGAGGGACTGTAATGTACAGAGTTTTAATCCCTCGCACAATTCTGGACTCCAAATAAGTGCCTATAATTTGTTGGAAATATAGTGTATGGACATGAAAAAAGTTTTGGGGCAAACAATTTACACTTTCAATTGAAGCCCCGCTTATTCAACTGAAACATGTTAAGTTTGTACTTTGTAGTTTGAACTGTACGCGATGAACCTACACGTAACAGGGAACTGAGTACCCCCGTCACCAGTCTTAACACTGGTGTTTCTTGTTCAAAAAGTTGTATCATATGATTCCTATATTAGTCTCGACGTGCTAACTTATATTCATGCTTTTAATTTTTTCATTTCCGTGACTGTATTGAGAGTTATAACAAGAGATCTGAACGTTGACGGCGTACCGACATTACTGTGCTCTTGATGACGTCATCAACTAGGACAGTCGACTATTCGTAAAACTGATCGGTGACCTACTTTACAAAACAGTAAGAGCTTGTAAAAATGAAACAGTTGTCTTTCACGTACATAAAATATTAAATGCAGGGCGTGGTACATATCGCCATGGCTACACAGCGTGCAGAATTAGTAATATAGAGATATGTCAAATGAATCTAGGCAGATATAGCAATTAATTACTCGGCTTAATCAAATTCAGCTTACAAATCTGATTGATAGGGGGTATAATGTGCTGTAACTACTCCATCTTGTCAACTCAACTTACGTCACACGCTCATCGTCCCGCACCTTGCTAATGACATTTTCTGGTGTCACAGCCCATTCTGAATAACTTTTCTCTCAACTCAAATTCTCAATATTTTAAATTTTAATAGCTCATCCATGTGCTCATCCATGATTTAATCGCAACTAAAACCCTTATCGTTATGTACAGACATGCTGAAACCTTTCATCACATGAATAGTAACCAGACTACCCGACACAGAACATTGTCAAAAACTAAGATGTACAAAAGTCAAGTCTAAGAAAGGTATGTTGCTATAAGCGTGAAATTTACTCCCTACATTGCCTCGATTGAATTCAAGCAAGATACCCATTACAAATGGAGAGCCATCCTTTTAAATAGTAGCAGTAGCACCTGCAGTATATCTCTTTATAGTTAAAAAATTCAATTTTTGGTCATCAAGTTCGCTTCCGGATTCTTTGTCTACTTACCTACCTACCCACCCATCCACCCACCTACCTACCTACCTACCCACCCACCTACATACATACTAGCTGTGGAAACGCAGCTATATGTTGGCGGGGTAGCGTACGTCGGTATGCGGGTCATCAAAAGGTCAACCCCGCCACGGTTGACCTTTTGATACATACATTCATACATACATACATGCATGCATGCATGCATGCACGCACGCACGCACGCACGCACGCACGCACACACACACACACACACACACACACACACATACATACATACATACATACATACATACATACATACATACATACATACATACATACATACATACATACATACATACATACATACATACATCCATCTTATGGCGCTTATATTAGCTACTTTAGAGCGAAAAGATGCAATGAAGTGTTATGGTAAGATGTAATATGGGCAGATCGTCTATGTAGCCGACACGAAACGAACTGTCTGATACTAGCTACCAAATACTATGACAAATAGTAAAGAATGAGCTACAAAATCACTGTCAGTTTTAAGTTGCACGTAGAATAATTCTGTGCCTTTGTATGAAATACTATAAAAATAATAGAAAGTGAGCAACCAGCTGAAGTTAGTCGAGGAGACCTTAAACGCATATAATTAGCATCTCATCGTCGGCAACATGGACTGTGTGCCGTAATAATGGAAGACATTGTGCTAAAGTCGTCAATTATCTAACTGTCTAAGTTTGATTCAAATAGATTTTTCTAAAACGATTACAGATAACATCAGCAGTTCCAAAGCATGAGACGTCGTTAGACGTCGTTAATTTTAGAGTAATGATTTCTGTATGGTAATCGTTTCTGCATTGATTAACCACGTATTCCAGGATTTAATCTTCATCAGTCAATGCTATCGAAGTCATGCATTAACAAAAACGACACGCTCGTTGTGCATTGTGGAATTCTACTGTGGCCCTCATGGGATCTCTTTTCAGCCAGGGCATAACCCGGTCCTAGAATTCAACAACTGTCATGTCACTTTGATATTCTAATTGACATTCATAAAACTTATCTTGTATTCGAATTCATTGACTGTAGACTGCATTTTTAAACGAAAATTTGATACATATTTTTAAATTCTCTATTAGGTAATGGCATTGAACCCAAGCTTTCGTGTTCAAATATCTATCTACCATTTTTCAGAAATCCACAACTTGTTGGAAACATATTGAGGCGTGTTAACGATGACTTGATAGATAGCCATGTTCACCGTTGACTGCCTGGAATGGATCATATGTAGATGCACACTTTGCTGGCGAAGCTGGTGCTTTTGACAAAACAGATCAATTGGTTTTAATTAAACTGTGTTAAAGTTAAAATTGTAAAAATCTGGAAATTTAATGGCATTTATTGCTTTTCCTTTGATTATCAAATCAAAATATTATGGATCTCAAGAGCATCGTTTGCAATTACTTTGTATTAAACTTGACGTATATATCTTCTCATTTAAGAGGAAAACGTCAATTGCTAATGATGAAAAAATGCAATTTTCCGGGACGATGAAATTAATCGATGTGTAAGATCATGAGATACTCACAACTTTCCATCTTCAGTTTACAGTGTTGTTCATCCATAGGAAAGCGATTCAATTGCATATGACAGGCCACTGTCAGGGAGAGTCTGTGGATGAGCCAATGGTAACACGTGTTAGAAAGCTATCATTTGCATATAACAGGCCACTGTCAGTGAGAGTCTGTTGATGAGCCAATGATAACACGTGTTAGAAAGCGATTCATTGCATATAACAGGCCACTGTCAGGGCAATCTGTGAATGATCCAATGATGACACATGTTATGTAATTGTAATTCTTGTGAACAATCGTAGTCTTTGAAAATGACAAAAATCGTTAGCGAGATAGATTCAAACCCGCAGAAATATCGGTATTTTAATGTCTGTATTTTGTAAACAAAACTAGTGTCTCGTCATGAAAAGAGAGTAACATTTTCAAGCCTTGGTATAATGTATAAGTGTTTCAAAATACATATTTGGTGTCCAGTTGTTAGAGGTTTAGTTCTTTTATGTCTAAAATGGATGTAGATTATTTGACTCTAAAAGAAACACGATTGGAACTAATTTCGGATAATTGGATTTTTATAATCTTTAAATTTCTCAAAAGTGTTAGGTGCCAGATAGTTTAATGTTGCAATAATACAAATTACTTATAAAAAACAAGTGTGTAATGTAAAAAGAAAAGCAGAGGGGATCACATTTGTAGATTAAATCGACATTACTTCAGCATCCAATTATCCAAAACTAGTTCCAATCGTGTAAAGAACAGACGTACTTTTTAAAGATAATACTGAAACTCGTCGCACTAATTTATAAATTTTCAGTATTTCCTCGGAACCTCGCGCCCATATTGCTGCCCTTTGCTCATCCGGTCGTTCATAGTCAACCTTGATTATATTACATTTTGTATGTTTTCTGTGATCACTCTAGTTAGCTGTACATACATTTCTGAATAATACATGAAAGAAACGTGAAAAAATTGACCAACTGCTGAATCTTATCTGATATAAACCAACTTTGATGTTGTTAAAGATTAAATATTATTTTTATAACGTCACATAAACCCTTCGACATTACACCAAAATACTGCTAACGTTGCATACTAATCAGCTGAACATGAAGTATAGGATGACCTTACAGAGCATAAATCATCTCTGGTTTTTGCGCATAAAAGAGTGATTTGATAACAAATGCTTAATAATGATGTGTTGAGGTTGTACAGTTTGCTTCAGCAAATTCCCGTCTGTACTCTGTTCTGATGATAACAGCAATAAAACTCTGAATCCCTGTAGTAAACTGATAGTATGCTTGTGTTTTGAAGGAAAACATGAATTTTTGACGAAATCGGAGACAATCAGTCTGGACTTTGTATTTGTCTACATGGGTAGAAATCTCCTTGGAATCTGTCAATGTACTCCACGGAATTATTTGAGATATCAGTCATCGGCAAAACATTCGAACAAATTCGCTATACTTGACTACATCCCAGGAACAAGCGAGTAAAATTAGTAATGAATTTACATTGCAACATCGGTGCATAAAGTCTATGCAAATGAAGATAGCACACCCTTCGGACATCCAAAGCCATTGGTCATACCTATGCATTGAACATTTAGTCGCGCGAACACATAATAAGACACAAAAACAAACAATCACATAATTGTGAACAGAGCA
Source organism: Ptychodera flava (assembly GCF_041260155.1). Classification (NCBI taxonomy): domain Eukaryota; kingdom Metazoa; phylum Hemichordata; class Enteropneusta; family Ptychoderidae; genus Ptychodera; species Ptychodera flava. The sequence goes on along the minus strand of NC_091948.1, from coordinate 34,626,602 downwards.
AAAAACAAACTAAAAGACAGTCATATGAATGATAAAAATGATATTGACTCGAGGTGAACCAAGTGTATAAGAAGTTTTGAAAGAAGTAAGCGGATCCTGAGGATCGTGCAAGACTTTCTAAATGTAAGCATAAGAAATCCTAAGAAGTGCCGAGGTCCGAAACCCTGATATAAACTGTGGACACTTCCGTGTTTGAGCAGGATCAGGAAAAAGTCAGACTTCTACTTTTAAAAAAATTCTACTCTCTTCTCTAATTTTGTAACTTAGCAAGAAAATTGGTTCGTTATTTACAAACTGGTACATATCACTTAGCTGTCCTTGGGCAATTGACTTTTGCAATTAAAACAAGAGACAATAGTTGTAAAATGTTATTACGTTCACAAAAAAAGCATTTCATAGAATTCAGCCAAGAAATACTAAGCCGCAGTTTAATATGTACAAGACCATGTATTAATTTTTTTATAAGATTCTATATCTGTATATACATAAAAGCCTTCATTAATATGCAAATTAGTTATCTGTTAGCATTGTGCAGTTAACAATGCCATAGTCTAGTTTGATCATCCTGATCTGATCATTTGGTGCGCCACATAAATTTATGCGACTTTTTCGCATGTTATTTTAAACAGCATTTGTATTATTACTGAAGTTCATTACATACTAGTAGTATGTGATTGGTTGAATTTTTGACCAATGAATATGTCATATGTTCACTGTTCCTCTGCAAACTACGAAAGAAGTAGTCTGAAGACCATATAAGCGGTAGTTGACCAGATCATTCATCTTCTGTCGAGGGTGCTCCTTGCAAACATTCCTGAGTGCCTCGGGCGAAGTACCTTCCAGAGCGATGGCTCCAGATTTAAACACAGTAATAACATTACTACCTGACAATCGATGATGATCGGACAGGTCTAAACTAAAGTTACGCTGTTCCCAGGTCAACTATCAACAGTCGTCGGTAAATGCTTCAGTCTACGGTCCTCGGTGATATCAATGTACTCTCTTCGTACAATGCAAAATAGTTTGAAAGATTGCCGTGTTGAGATTGTTGTGAAACATCTGCAATCAACAAGTATCTCGCAGAGTGGAGTGAACAATAATATCTTTCACTCATGATATTTTTTGTATTTCATCTGTTCGTTTTATGTTGCTTAATAAAGGTCTCGGACCCGTTCAAATATGTTGGTTTCCATGTGTGTCTTACTATTTCCGATTAACCCAGCTTAAAGTTTCAAACTTTTCGTTTTGCTTTGGTCTATTGAGATATTTCGGCTAGGCCTACCCTAGACCAACTTGTGACATATTTGCAATTACTTGTAGCCTAACAATTTCCAATTATCGATGATTAACTTTCTGCTATCGTGTTTTTACTGACTTTGAAAAAATGCTCCCGTATTCAATGTAATGAAGAATTAAATAACTTGCAAACACACGACACCATGCCTTAATTTGGTTCGTGACCAACCAGTCACAAACCCATGACCAACCAGTCACGAACAAAGAGAAGGCATTGTCTTGTCGTGTGAGGCTGTATTGTGATGGATCGCCCGAACACTGTGATTAGCTATTCTGACAAATGATGTTTTAATATTAAGATTACATTTATAGATTAAACATGATTCGAACTAGTTTGGGACTTTACAATTTTTTACAAAATGATCTAATTTATTAAATATGTTACACCATATTTTGCTTACCTTCTTAAACATTTATTCAAAATTTACGATATGTGCAAATGTTATACGAGTAAAAATAAATAATGCATGACTGTAAAATATCGTTCAAAACATAAGACCAATATTGATAAAAATATGTGACCTTGTCTATATTTTCTTCATCACTAAAATCCTAATATTTAATAACCTCAACTTGTTGTTTTACCTAAACCAAAATGAACCGTTTCAATCGATTTACAGTATAGTCAATCCCGGTCATTTAAAACATGCCCTGACTATACATTTGGCATTTTATACGTTAACGAAAAAGTGAAGGACATTTCAAAAATGTCCTGACTCAAATATCACCAATTTCAATGTTTATGCAGTTTTCATAGAAATAAATCCGATTGAAGGGATACATATTTATCGATGTGCATTTGTTGCTTTCATCGATGACAACAATATTTTCATTTTTTGCACCATTCTCCGTTTTGAAAAATTCAAGCTGTAAAAATTTCGATTTCATGACACCTTCCTATTATTACTCCAATTAAAAATCCTAAATTTGTTCCAATCGAGTTAGAAATCAAGAACCAAAATATAAAATTTCACTGAGATCTGATTACTTTCACCGGTGAAGTAGCGCCAACAGACAGGCACACAAATGAAATGATCGCCAGGCAAAAAAAGCGATCAAGTGAAATTCTTCCAAGAGTGAAATACAGTTTGGGAAAGCCAAGTAGGTGACAGGTAACATATGATTATATCCCATTATCATTTCTATCAGAATTATCTTCGTTGTCAGTGGTCTACCGTCAATGATTTGCTCGTAGAGAGATTCTGGCGACGTTTTGTTGCACTCGTAGTTAGGGGAATTACGAGTTGAGGTACCAGTCCAGATCGTACTGCTTGTGGTAACTGAAGCTGACACACCAAGATGTTGATTGTAGCACAACTTTAAATCTTTATGGAGGATAGCAACCATACGTTCAGCGTTTCAGGTCTAAGTCATCAGTGTACATTCACAACAAAGTTAGATACGTTCTAAACTTACATAAATACATAATTGTCATCATCATACAATGGTCATCACGTGGAAATTTCCCACCAGTCTTAAAATATGATTTATGTACACTTTTTTTTACCTTGGTCGCGCGCGGCGGGGGGGGGGGGTCACCCTGGTTTTCGAATTTGGAATAGGGGGATCAGCCACTTTCTGACGTCGGCAAAAAATAATCCACCGCCCCCCCCCCCCAGGCCGAAGAACTGACCAGTCCCTAAATGTGAGTTATTTCTCTGTAGAGAAATATGTCATCTCTCAGATATATACTTGAATAATTTGCTGCACTGGATAAAAATGACTATGATTTTCAGCCTACCCAGTTGAAAACACCACATTATTTTTCGACGAAGTTCCTCAAACATTGCATTGTGGCTGAACACAGAATATTTATATAATATTAGTTCTGCAATCCGTAGCCCTACCGCTCCCTCGGTCACTGTCATTTCCGTATTTGAATATTCTCATTCAACTTTTACAAATAATTAATTAAAAAATGTGACGCTAGCATAACGCAACCTCCTATCTCCTTTTCGTACGATCTTGAACCAACCCTCACACGCCTCGGTCACGTGAGGGACGCTTCCAGATAAAATCTCTACAAGGGAGGGCGTTACAATAAAAATTCAAATATCGTGAATGTAGATTGCATTTACAATTCAGCTCTTTGTAGCTGCATAACATAGCGGGATGGAAGAACCATGGTCAGCTTTGTGACTTTTTTGACAGTGAGCAACCTTTAAAATGCACGCCAGGAAGCTAGCTTCAGTAAATATGACATGGTAACATCACTATACAGTGACTATACGTCGGGGGAAATGGTGTACACAGTTACACGAGCAACATATTTTGAAGTCGCGACTCCTCACACTTTTACTAAAAGACTCTAATCATCATAATGTTCTCTAAATAACTTTGTTTAGTAATTCACGGGTATTAGTAGATCACAAACAGGCACAATGAGCGTCCATATAATGCAATATAGACTAAATGTTGACATGTTCAATGGTAATCACTGTCTTGAGAGTCAAGTTTTGTATCGATGGTATAATTGACTGACGAAAGAAAGGCATCTGACGAAAGAGTATGTTTCAGTAGAGATCCGAGTAGATTTTCTGATGAGTTTTGAAATGAAGAAATGTAACACTGGTGTTAAATGTATGCTTACGATTTAAACAGTAGTGCCTGTTTTCTGGTTCATTATACGATTAATCAGAAATTAAATGAATGAAATATGTGCATGACAAATTTGATATTTGATAATGGCATGATGTGACCTATAATATATTTTCAGAATCATATGAGCATCACATCTGATATATACTATACTATCACAACATTACGTTGATAAGTTGTGATCTCAACCAGACAGTCATTCGGGAGTGATAAAATTCTACAGTCAATTACTGAGTATGTGATCACTTTTAAATATCCTGAGGTTAGATGCGCTTGACTCAGTTTACCAGAATATTATTGCAACCAGGGAAGAATGTTAAAGTAGCTCTATGTAAAAAAATTAATTGATAGGTTGTGTATTTAAAAGTTATCGTGGTCAAACAAAGACTCTGACGTCACCGTTCCTTCATTGTCATTTTTCAGTTCCTCGTTTGTTACATTTGTTATAATCTACGTCATCTTGAAATAAGCCTCGTTGACAACAGAACAGTTTTCTAGCCATACGAAATAACGAAGATGTTCAATGAAAAAATACAGGACTAAATGTCCCTCCCTGTTGATTTTTTTGTTAAGACCCAGGCTTGCGCTAACTGGGAGATATCCAGATTTTACTCGGATCTTATGAACAACATCTTGAATACAGTCAGATTTACAGCCCGGGTGAGTGTAATCAATCAAATATGACGAGCTGGATATTGGTATCGTGCTGTCACGAGTAAGCCGCATATTGTGCTTGCGTACAGAAATCCCTTGAAAGTTCAAGTAACCTCTAAACTTTGTCATAAATGGAAATTACATATCGAATGAAAGAGTGTGAAGTGAACGTACCCTCCCTTGAAAGATTTTTAAATTCATGCATAATTTACTTAGACAGTGGCGATATGTCCCTGCATGGTTATCTGCGAATACTATCTTTGGCAGCTATGCAAGCGTAACCTCACAACATGGCATGTACTCCTCCATCATAAAAAGTGTTATTTTAGAAATAAAACGTTCCGTTATCAAACTCTCATAAAGAGTAAAATGTTTTCACGCTATCCAAATATAACCTCACACCATGACGTGTCCTCTTCACTCATTGTAAACTGTTTTTTTAGAAATGACGCGTTCAGTTATCAAACTGTAATAATGAGTAAAATGTTCTAACGCTTCTGATAAACACGAAAATATGTAATTTTATGGATAAATATATTCATTTGCCGTACACTTGCAGCATATGAATTGAGCTATTTTGTTCAATTTATCATGACCAGCCGTTAATTAAACACGGAACCAATGAACAAATGAAGATCATCAAAAACACCAGACCCCTTCTGTCGATAGAAAAACTAACACACGATAGCTGTGACTATATAAATGCGAGATTGATTTGAAACCATACTAGATGAATCATATATCTGTATCGTATGTAACACAGCGCTTGATGAATGATAGAAGATTATTGATACATACTTAGACAATAGTCTAAGAATGTACACTATTTTCATCTGAATCTAATTCCCTAAAGTCAAGTTGAAAATATTTTCTGTCACACTAACACTTTTAATCAATTGAAACTGTCCCCCTCTTGAGTTCTCTACATTTCCTGCAGTCAGTCGTTGTTGCGTGTGCATGTGTAAGTTAACGGAAATCGACAAATTTCATCTGATCTCGTACAAAGGTATACGAGTGCAGGGAAATGACAGATGAACATCAACAATGTTTTAAAACTTATCAGATGCTACTTGGTTTGAAAATTGAGAATTATCACCCGTTTGGACATGATCTTCAAGTAACATTTCCGCATAGGGTATGACATTAATTTTTGAAGATTGTTTGGCGCAAGATTTTACAGTTCAGGAACAAGTAAATACGTTTAATACGCTTGTGTCAGCAGAATGCCCATTGATGTAATAAGACTTAGCGAACTTTAATGAAAGATAATCAGTGATCGATCGGGACAAGAAATCCAGTCTTCATTAGAATTTTTCTTATTTACAAGTTTCAGATACTGAGGCAGATGAAGACAACAACGATGAAAAAATGCATTCGAACATCACTTGTTGACACAAGGTAGTTGAAATAGACATCAGGAAGCATATATACAAGAATGGCAGCCATACCCATTCTTTAACCCTGCATGGAAACATTGTACCCATCCCTAGCTTCATGATACATTATTTCGTGAAATTTACACGGGAGATATTAATGCAAAAAAAGTTGTGACCATCACATCTATAGACCACTCATGGAATTCAACGGCCCTTTTATAAACATTGCTTGAAGTAGTAATGCAAAAATCTCCAAAAAGCAAAAAAAACCCCGCAAACCCACCCCCTTTAATTATTCACGGAACCACAGCATCGATAGTCCACAATGCAGATAGGTCAGTATAACGGAACTATAAACATATCAAAGCTTAAATCGATTAAGGTCATACACAAATGTAATCTTAGTATCACAAAATAATACAAATTTAATGCCATTAGAGTATGTTCATCGTGAAAAGTAGCCCCATGACGTGTCAGAATCTCATGGTTTCAAGGCAAAGTATAAAGGAACGAAGCGAATTAATGGCTAGGGACTTAAATCATGAAATAACCAGACAATTATGGGAGTTGAGCGAGCTGAGGAAACTCATAATTGGGAGAAGATCTTACATTTTTTATTTTAGCAACAATCATTTTATGTAATTTGGCTGTATTGCTAAACTAATTTGGAAAATATACCGAGCACCGTAAAATATCAACCAGATCTTCCTCTTCATGATACAAACTTTGGAAGAAAACACCAGTCCTGTCGAAAGCACAGTACTATCTCCAAGAGAACATTGTGTTAGAATTCCATTTACTTTATAGTACATTCTTTCTTCGAATCCATCTGAATAATGATAGACCACACTGCGGGAATATTAATGTCGATGTTTCTCTTGAAGAACACGTCGTGTCTCTGACTGTACAACTCCATCTTATCATTGATCAGATGGATTTGAAAGATAGAATGTACCGTCAAGTGAATAGTACTGTCAGGGACATGACGTGTTGCTCAAGAGAAACATTAACATTAATTTTCCAGTAGTATGGTCTATCATTCCCAGGAGTACTTCCTGTACTGCATCAATAATTAACAAATCCCCTCGGTATCCCAAGAGCACAACAACTGTTATATATCCGGGTAGAATGACCTATCGACACCCTCCCGTAAAACGGTACGCTTTGTTCTTGTTCTGGGACTGAAGTACGCATGCTCGTCGGAGAATACGGATTTGCATATATTCAGAATTCCTTTGCAGTGTCTGTCACGTATTACGGAAAATGTTGTATTGGACATGATAATGAATCACTTAAGTGCTAATGAAAACCAATTCATCCAGAAACTTTAAGGACAATTCATCACAGAGCAATTCTATGAATTTCATTCGCAGGAAATAATGTTTTTACTAGAAATTCGAGAACGAGTGCCATTATCCTAATTAAACTTGACACTCATTATATTAAACAAGAATATAATCATTTTATGACAATAACATTCATCAATATGAACATTGCAATAACTCTGGACGGGCATCTCGGCGTCTTAGAAGACTACATTCAGTAATATTTCATTGTAATTGAACCAAGCAAGTCATTTTTCATTAACGCTTAGCATTTAGCGCACGAAAACTAATTATAGTCAAGACATATCATTTCCTCTTTTATAATCTTCTCCATCTACATGTGTCTGTCTGTTTATCGATTTATCGCATCCTATCAAACAAAAAATCATACATACATAGATACATTCATATATACATAATACACACACACACACACACACACATATATATATATATATTACAATCATATATATAAATATATATATATATATATATATAATATAAACAGATTACTTCAAGTACAAAGTAATGAAATCTATTACTTAAGTTTCGATATATATATATATATATATATATATATATATATATATATATATATATATATATATATATATATATATATATATATATATATATATATATATATTGCCAGGACAAGCCGTGTTTCGGTGAGTCAATACAATACAACAGCTGTGAATGTACAGCGTTACGGTTGAGGGCTATGAATCCGTGACATTATTCGACCAACCATTTTTTCACCATGAAATCAAAGAATTAAAGTTGAAATATGGACAAATTTCATGATTTCATCGGTTCACTTGACCATTTACATTAAAATTGGACCAAATTTCAATCTTGAATTTGCTCTGTTAGCATCATATTTCTGAATTAAGAATGACACGTTCAGCGCGGCATTTTTGCGGCCAACCTTGTTTGTAATCCCACAATGCAAATGGGAATTACGAATTGGGTGAAACACTAAATTTGGTGTTGGTTTCCTGAATACGAATAGCGACCTCAATGACGAAACTTCTAGTTATGCAACATGCAAATAAAAATTAGAAATAAGAAATTGGCCCCACGTGATTTCTACTGACCCATTTTCAATATCACTTTGGAGGTCCTTGACCCCATTTAGTTACTAAGGTTAACATGATAAGTGACACCAAGTAAAGCCAATGGACACGATCAGGACATACTTGTAACAATTTTTTTGAACACCCGCACCAGCACTGCATGTGAGAATTTTATCAATCTTACGTGCGCAATTTTATGGTAATTCTCAGCTGTGATATCGCAGCGGTACTGTGGCGTCTATTGAACGCGCTCGGGTCTAGGGTCACCGCCACAGTACCGCTGCGAGCAAACCAATAGGCTCTTTTTGCAGTTTACTACGACACCGCGGCCGCCTCCCAACTTTCTTGTCCTCCACAAATTTTAGTGGTCGGTATTGCCAAAAACTTATCACACATTCGTCGCCTAATTCCCGATACTCGACAATATGCATCCGTTCTGTCAAGACTTGGTTTGACCACTCAGGACCAGTACGAGACTTTTTTAAGCTTCTATCAGCACGGCCATCAACTGCCTCGGGGAAGACATTAAAATCTCCGTAGAACCGTGCCACTCCCACACATCAATAGGCATTTCCGCCATTTAATTTTTGCTGACTCGTTGAAAGGTAAATTTCGTTTAAAAAAGAAAATCAATCTAAATTGATGTTTGGCAGGTATAGATATTACCATCTGCGGCAAATGTAGACGTAGAATATAAAATTTGTACATTTTAGTCTTTCTGAGCTGAGGTTGGTAGTACTGCAGCGGCATACTTGTCGGCTTTTGCCGGTTTCAGCTGTTTACCGGGCATATATCGCAAGCTGCTCGCTCAGAGTCATTCAATTTCACGGACCCTAGGTATCATGGCAGATTGTCCATCCTTTTTCGGGTAAAACTTTCGCTAACTGCCGCTGAAAGCCATTCCAATCCATATTCTTTGGTACGGAAAATGTCGATTCTTTTGCGGGCACAACTTTGGTCTGCTGCCCGTTGACAGCGATTCCTATCTACGTGCTTTTCATATGGGAAATTTTCAACCTCTTTCACGGCATACCTGTCTCCGGCAGCCCATTGAATGCAGATCCAATCGTGATGTTTGGCAGGTATAGATATTTCCATCTACGGCAAACTGAAGCTGAAAGTCCCGAGAACGAAGCTTAAATCATATGGAGATCGGTCATTCATGTACACTGCTCCTCTTCTATGGAACCGACTTCCAGACGAAGTTTCCTGTGCTCCAACTGTGGAAAGCTTTAAGTCTATAGACTCAAGCCCTACCTATTTAAGAGAGCTTATTGTGATTAATTCTGTTAAGCGCCGGTGAGCATCCCTGATTGATACTAGGCGCTCTATAAATATTGTAACTATCTATGTAGACGCAGAATAAAATTTATACATTTTTGTCTTTATTTGCTTTTCTGACTGGAGATTGGTAGTACTGCAGCCGCATACTTGTCGGCTTCTGCCCGTTTATGACCATTGGAATTCCCGCAAATTAGGTACGGAAGATAGTCAGCTGTTTATCAGGCACTTATCGCAAGCTGCCCGCTCAGAGTCATTCAATTTCACGGACCTTAGGAACGGGAGACGGTCAATCCTTTTTTGAGTAAAACTTTCGCTAACTGCCCGTTGAAAGCCATTCTAATCCATATTCTTTGGTACGGAAAATGTCGACCCTTTTCCGGGCACACCTGTGGTCTGCTTCCGGTTGACAGCGATTCAATAAGCACACCTGTCGTCCAATCACCGCCATCCGACATTCATATACCCGTACTTGTGGTACCGAAGATTGTCAGTCTTTTATCACATATTTCTGTCACCCTGCTCGGAAAACTGTCAGCTTTTTATCGGATACACCTATTGCCAATTTCCGTTGCCCGACTTCCAAGTCCTCGGCAATTTTAGTGTTGGGTCTTGCCAAACCTTTATCGAACACATTCGTCGCCTAATTCCCGATACTCGACAGCATACATCCGTTCTGTCAAGACTACTTGGTTTGACCACTCAGGAGCAGTACGACACTTTCTTAAGGTTCTAACAGCACGGCCGTCAACTGCCTCGGGGAAGACATTAAAATCCCCGTAGAACAGTTCCACTCCCACACCCTTTAATTAGCACACCTGTCGTCGAATCGCCGCCATCCGACATTCAAATACCCGTATTTGTGTTACCGAAGATTGTCTTCTTTTACCGGACAATCAGTTACCCTGGTCCCGCCGCTGACATTCTTATACACGCACTTATGTACGGAACATGTCAGTTCTTTATCGGATACTCTTGTTACCAAGTTAGCCAATTTTAGTGGTCGGTATTGCAAAACTTTTACAGAGCACATTTGTCGCCTAATTTCCGATACTCAACAACATAAGCTTACATCCGTTCTGTCAAGACATGGTTTGACCACTTAGGAGTAGTAAGATGTGCAAAATCCCCTCAGAACAATGCCACATCAACGGAACACCATATAGTGCTACATCAGCAACATGGTGTCGTAGTATTGTAAACTACCAAGAAAACCTATTGGTTGGCTCGCAGCGTACTTTGGCGGTGACCCTTGACCAGGCGCGTTCGATAGACGCCACTACAATTTAGGGACGGACCATTAGATCTTGGGAGGGGGGTGGTCAAAAACAAAAAAAAAAAATTTTCAGCGCAGAAAGTAGGAAAAAAAAAATCTTCAAACTAATTTGCAAAATAAAAAAAAATAAATAAGAAGACAAAGGCGTAAAAAAAAATCTGCAAAGTCTTTAAAATTTTGAATTTTTTAGATTTTACCGACAAAAAGCAAATTTCTGCCTCCAAGCACATTTTAATTTTAATTTATACATTTAGAGTGACTGTATCCCTTATACTGGAAGTTGTGATTATCTTATCTTTTCAGGACTTTTGTATTCTGATCACTTGAAAATTATGAAATTATAGAGCCTGTTTTCTACTTGTTTCCTGCGTACAAACCAAGCAGGTACAGTAGGTAAAACATTGAAACTATGATATGGTTGTCAAGACACAAAGTTGTATTTGCCTTTTAAGATCAAGGTAAACAGATGCAGGCCACATCAGTTTCATTTTTTTCACAGCATTTTATTGCAATGATGAATGCAAGAATGGGTGAACAAGTAGAAACACGTCAATAATGATAAAACAACATATCAAGTCATTATGTATTATTTTGCTTTTAAAAAGGCATTTTCAATTCTTTTTTCTCAAAAAACAGCCTCAAAAAACAACAGCAACACATTTTTTAACATTCAACAATACACTACGTAGAATGCCATCTATCCAACAAATCCCAACACAAAAACACACAAAAGGGTTGAACTTTGAAAGTTTCTCGATAGCAAATACTGAATAAATCTGCATGAATAATCGTTTTTGTGTAGCAAATTTCAAAGAAATTGGACAAGCCCTTTCAGAGAATACAGATTTTTTGACCATGAATGGCATAAATTGCCCTAAAAAGACAAATATTGAAATTTCAACACATCTATACACATCCAATCAATTTGGGCATGCTGCTACTGAGAAATAGATGTTTTGATCAAAAAAGGGCAACAATTGCTCTAAAAACACAATATGCAAATTTAACTATATTATTTAGCTTATTTTAGCTTCTCAGCTTGTCAAAATCAATTGTAAATCATGAGATATGCATGATGTTTGGTGGGGTGAATGTAGGCATTTCACCACGCAGTAGAAAGGGAAGCCAGGAAACCAAAATAGTCAATTTTCAAAACTATAGGAAGCTACTGAGGAGCAAGAAGACCATGTTTCAGAGGAAGATGTGTAATCCGAAAAAAAATGCTCCAAAGTGCCACCAAATAACACCATTTTTATCTCTATTTTTCAAAAGCTCCAAAAGCAGGAGGGGGACACCCCCTCCTGACCTCCCCCCGCAAAAATACTCCCCAAGTGCCACCAAATAACACCATTTTTATCTCTTTTTTCAAAAGCTCCAAAGGCAGGAGAGGGACACCCCCTCCTGACCACCCCCAGCAAAAATACTCCCCAAGTGCCACCAAATAACACCATTTTAATCTCTATTTTTCAAAAGCTCCAAAGGCAGGAGGGGACACCCCCTCCTGACCTCCCCCCGCAAAAATACTCCCCAAGTGCCACCAAATAACACCATTTTAATCTCTATTCTTCAAAAGCTCCAACACCAGCAGGGGGACACCCCTCTCCTGACCTCCCCCCCCCCCCGTGACCGCTTGCGTGGCCGCTTGTGGTGCTTGGCACCACATCTTTGCCCTCTTTATCTTCAGACAGCGACGAACTAAAAAAAAATTATAAATCTGAAATTTACTCTGAAAAAAAAAATTTGCACAGCTAATCTCAATTGGAAAAAAAAAATTTCAGAAATTTACAATAGTAAAAAAAAATTTTCACAATTTCATTGTGACCACCCCCCCTCCCAAGGTCTAATGGTCCATCCCTTAGCATTTTACCCATTCGTAATTTCTATTGCATTTATTGGTTAAAAATAAGTTGGCCGATAAAGATACCGCGCTGAACGTGTCATTCTTAAGTCAGAAATAGAATGCTAAGGGACTGGACACAAATTACAGGGGGGGCCGGTGTTTTTGGGGGGGGTCGCCATTTTTCGCGCAAGCATTTTTGAAGGGTCATAAAATTTTGTGCAAGCCTATGGGGGAGGGTCACCTTTTTTTATGCATCAAAGCTGAAATTGCATGTGCACGTATTAAAGAATATGGAATACTGAAAAAAGAAAACATACCTCCTGGCACTTTCATTTTCTGTCATTTCCATTTTCGGCGCGCCCTTCGGGCGCAAGTTTAAGGGTATAATAAGTAATGTATTGATGATCCAAGCAGCCACATTGATTTCAGTTGTCATGATTTCTACTTATCCAACTCCTCTATTGTACATATAACCTGTCCCCTATAATGACGCTTTAAATAACAATTTGGGAGATCACTTATTTGATATCATTCTCCCATTGACAATACATTGGGTATAGGTCGGTGTCAAATGTTCATGAAGCTGTATGTACATTTTTCATTTTTTGAGGACATTGACAGAATACAAACTATTCAGAATAGTGCAAAATGTCATCAATAACAACTGGAAGCTTCAGGTCGAACAACTTTTGAATAACAATTTAGGATCAGATAACCTATGAGTTATTTGTAGTTTCCTCTTAGCCTACAATGTATAGTGTAACATTTCGGTGAAATTCCAAAATCAAATTTCTTGCACAACCATGGACTTGAAACCACTCTAGTCTAATCATGAACATTAATACTAATAATTAGGTGTACATAAATGCACAGATTTACTAGTTTTGTATTGTTAAAAAAATATTCATAGTTTCATCATAGGTTGCCATGCGTAATGAATGGACATTTCAGTGAAATTCCAAAATCAAATTTCTTGCACAACCATAGACTTGAAACCACTGTAGTCTAGTCATGAACATTTATACTAATAATTAGATGTACATAAATGCACAGATTTACCTAGTTTTGTATTGGAAAAAAATATTAATAGTTTCATCATAGGCTGCCATGCATAGTGAAAGGACATTTCAGTGAAATTCCAAAAACAATTTCTTGCACAACCATTGACTTGAAACCACTGTAGTCTAGTCATGAACATTAATACTAATAATTAGGTGTACATAAATGCACAGATTTACTTAGTTTTGTATTTAAAAAAAATATTCATAGTTTCATCATAGGCTGCCATGCATAGTGAATGGACATTTCAGTGAAATTCCAAAATCAAATTTCTTGCACAACCATTGACTTGAAACCACTGTAGTCTAGTCATGAACATTAATACTAATAATTAGGTGTACATAAATGCACAGATTTACCTAGTTTTGTATTGGAAAAATAATATTCATAGTTTCATCATAGGCTACCATGCATAGTGAATGGACATTTCAGTGAAATTCCAAAAACAAATTTCTTGCACAACTATTGACTTGAAACCACTGTAGTCTAGTCATGAACATTAATACTAATAATTAGGTATACATAAATTAACAGATTTACCTAGTTTTGTATTTGAAAAAAAAATATTCATAGTTTCATCATAGGCTGCAATGCATAGTGAATGGACATTTCAGTGAAATTCCAAAAACAAATTTCTTGCACAACCATAGACTTGAAACTGCTGTAGTCTAGTCATGAACATTAATACTAATAATTAGGTGTACATAAATGCACAGATTTATCTAGTTTTGTATTGGAAAAATAATATTCATAGTTTCATCATAGGCTGCAATGCATAGTGAATGGACATTTCAGTGAAATTCCAAAATCAAATTTCTTGCACAACCATAGACTTGAAACCACTGTAGTCTAGTCATGAACATTAATACTAATAATTAGGTGTACATAAATACACAGATTTACCTAGTTTTGTATTGGAAAAAATATTCATAGTTTCATCATAGGCTGCCATGCATAGTGAATGGACATTTCAGTGAAATTCCAAAAACAAATTTCTTGCACAACCATAGACTTGAAACCACTGTAGTCTAGTCATGAACATTAATACTAATAATTAGGTGTACATAAATGCACAGATTTATCTAGTTTGTATTGGAAAAAATAATATTCATAGTTTCATCATAGGCTGCCAATGCATAGTGAATGGACATTTCAGTGAAATTCCAAAAACAAATTTCTTGCACAACCATAGACTTGAAACCACTGTAGTCTAGTCATGAACATTAATACTAATAATTAGGTGTACATAAATGCACAGATTTATCTAGTTTTGTATTGGAAAAATAATATCACTCTTTTAATTGGGAGTGGAGATTTAGCCGACTGGTTCTGTCTGTGGCCTCTCAGCTAGGCGACTGATGCCGTATGTTGTGGGTTCGAATCCGATTGAAAACTATCCGAATTCATAGTTTCATCATAGGCTGCAATGCATAGTGAATGGACATTTCAGTGAAATTCCAAAAACAAATTTCTTGCACAACCATAGACTTGAAACCACTGTAGTCTAGTCATGAACATTAATACTAATAATTAGGTGTACATAAATGCACAGATTTACCTAGTTTTGTATTGGAAAAACAATATTCATAGTTTCATCATAGGCCTGCCATGCATAGCGAATGGACATTTCAGTGAAATTCCAAAAACA
This sequence comes from Ptychodera flava, assembly GCF_041260155.1. NCBI lineage: Eukaryota > Metazoa > Hemichordata > Enteropneusta > Ptychoderidae > Ptychodera > Ptychodera flava. Next base: position 34,611,173 of record NC_091948.1, on the reverse strand, counting down.
AATTTCTTGCACAACCATAGACTTGAAACCACTGTAGTCTAGTCATGAACATTAATACTAATAATTAGGTGTACATAAATGCACAGATTTACCTAGTTTTGTATTGGGAAAAAATATTCATAGTTTCATCATAGGCTGCAATGCATAGTGAATGGACATTTCAGTGAAATTCCAAAAACAAATTTCTTGCACAACCATAGACTTGAAACCACTGTAGTCTAGTCATGAACATTAATACTAATAATTAGGTGTACATAAATGCACAGATTTACCTAGTTTTGTATTGGAAAAAAATATTCATAGTTTCATCATAGGCCTGCCATGCATAGCGAATGGACATTTCAGTGAAATTCCAAAAACAAATTTCTTGCACAACCATTGACTTGAAACCACTGTAGTCTAGTCATGAACATTAATACTAATAATTAGGTGTACATAAATGCACAGATTTACCTAGTTTTGTATTGGGAAAAAATATTCATAGTTTCATCATAGGCTGCCATGCATAGTGAATCGACATTATCGATGAAATCTAAAAATTACATTTTTTGTAAATGCATGCACTTTTATCTGCCACTTCAAGCAAAGTACATTTACATGAATTATCACACACATATGATTTGATATTTTTTGGACAAAGCGTTATATCGGCCGCATTTTGCCTTCCTTTTGGGAGGGGACTTCAAAAGTATAGCAAGTCAGAAGGTCTTGAACGCATTGCGGGTTTGTTTGGGGGGTATTGAGTAACAGGGGAGGGTCACTTATTTTCATGCACGGATAAGGGGGAGGGTCACTAATTTTTGTGCATGAACTTTTGAAGGGTCATTATTTTTGACGCAGCGGTGTTTTGAAAAACACCGCCCCCCTGTAATTTATGTCCAGTCCCTAACAGAGCAAATTTATGATCGAAATTTGGTCCAATTCAAACGTAAATGGTCAAGTGTCCCAATGAGATCATGAAATGTGCCCATATTTCGACTTAGTTTCATTCTCAGATTTTAGGGTGAAAAAAATGGTTGATCGAATAATGTCAAGGATTGAACTGTCTTTTCAGTAACAGTTTGTCTAATGGCATAACGGGTGTCACAACAAGATGACTCGACTTTAAACGATAGCTCACTGCCGTAACGCTACGTATGACACGGCAAATGTCACGCCTGACTCCAGTTCTGAAGAGGTCCTCTATCTTGTCACTTTATCAAGATTTTGTGTTTGGTCGTAAAATTGTGTTTTATGGGAATTATACATGAATAGTATCAGAACGTAAAGTGCGTACAACACATTGACTTGCTTATCGGCATTCAAACAGAAGCACATTTGTACTGTAGAGGAAAACTAATGTAAATATTACTGTAGATGTCCACCTATATTCCATATTAACGTACTAGTGAAGGCTGAAGATAACTTACCTTGTACTGTATAGAACCCTGCCATTCGGCGTCACTCTCAGCATTATGTTTTCTTGAGTTTGGTCGTGGAAGTGAGCGATTTTTTCATTCGTAAAGTACAGATCTGGCAGCCATATCAGGTCTTTGATGTCACTGGTTGGCGGAATATGTTGTTTGGTACCGTCATGCTGTAAGCGAGTATCGTCCCATTGCTGTCGTATTATGATCGTTATTCCAAAATCCTTTAAAAAGCAAATTATCACAAATATTTGGAGAACCATAAGAGAAATCAATATCACGGTTTATTACATGCCTCGAGGTGACTGCAAATCAGTGCATTGATTTGAATAGGAACATCCGGGATGTTAGCGGGCCGGTGAACGATGTACTGACCAGTTTCCATGGTTACCAGGGCCAGTGAAGCCTTTCGATGTTTTCGACGTCAAAGTAGACGTTTAACGCCAGATGTAAAATGACCATGCGCGCACTGCTATTTGGACTTGCGTTAAAATCTGTTTGATGCTGGTCGATAATGGTAAAATTGTTTGAAAATGCCCTGCATGTAACTAAATGTTATATAGCATTGTGAAGAGGCATGTAATAAAAATATTATTGCCTGAATACATGGGTTTATGTGTCCTCGCAGCAGGAGACAATTTGCCCTCCTGGCGTCGGGCAAATTCTCACCTGCTCTCGGGCACCTAAACCCATGTATTCAGGCAATAATATATATTACACTAAGGATAAGAGACTCGTGATGTTATCTCCATTATTTACATTCACTTCTTGGAGATTTTGTCCCAAGGTACGTGTGCCTCTCTTTGCTATTAGAGAATCAAAAAGGAGAACCTGTATCAGAACTAACCTCAGCCTGTCCAACAGATATTCCACATCCTCACCAGGTATTTGTGCAAAAGAATACCACTTGCAATATAGGGAGTTACAAACTTTATATTCCGTAATTGGCTAAAGTACAATTCATGATCACTCACAGAAGGTATAGCCGATATTGTATAACGAACTAACGATTTCATTACGCTTTAAAGATTCGATTGTAAACGAATTGTAATGATCTAGATCTGTGGGTTTTGGAATGGCAAAAAAGAGAATATTGTACACTCTGGACCGCATCAGCATTGATGTTTTCGACAACAGCAGTTCATATTCATTTTGATGTATGTATGGATGGATGGATGGATGGATGTATGTATGTGTGTGTGTGTGTGTGTGTGTGTGTGTGTGTGTGTGTGGATGTATGTATGTATGTATGTATGTATGTATGTATGTATGCATGCATGCTATATGAGTTTTGATCATAAGCAGCGTGAAACTTGCCATCCCCATGAAGCTTATTTCTGTACAGTTGAGTAAGAATGCACCTCGGTGACAGATATTCGGACTCTAAAATTGTTACAATACTTTTTTGGTTTACCCCTTGTTGGGACTGATTTTGAAACTCTTGAAGTAGGAAACAACACGATCGGAACTAAGTTGGAGAATAAGATTTTTAATGGCTCGCATTTATCAAAAGTGTTAGGTGCGTTACAGCTGACTGTTGCAATATTACAAATTAGGCCTACCCATGAAAACAAGTTAATTGCAAAAAAGGAAAGTACATGAGCGTAAGTTTGCTGATTGAACCGACATGTCTGCTGTATCATATTCTCCCAAATTACTTCAAATCTTGTTAAACGTTTTCACCGGGATGGTTTAAAGTTGACTTACGGATAGTTTTTGTGAAAGTATAAGTCGTTTATTTTCATGGCCCGTACTACCTTAAGGTTCATAAATTACTCATTGCAATCTTTCTTATGTTCCACTTGCCTTCCACATGAATAATTTGCCTTCAAGATCAACAAATAAGGTAATTTTTCATCGCAAGAGGAGCCCGGCCTGAGTCAAGGTATTCATTGAAGATAAAGGAGTTGATTGATAAATTTTGAATGCACTGAAGGAAGGGAATCATCTTTCTTTAATCCAATTAATATTTATTGCAATCATGGTAATTGACTGTTTCCTGCTGAGGTTGATGCTTGTCAATATGTCATTTACTTATCCCCATCATTAATTGTGAATGCTCGTCAGATACTGCTTTCTAACTTTAGCACAAAATATATGAAAATTAAAAACTTTCCTCCTTGGTACGTCTGTACCTAAAATTCCCTTTATCAGTTGTACAAGAATGAATCAACACAAAACTATACAAAATTACTACTAGTGCATCTAGCGCAAAAACGCAGCTGTTGAATGAACACCGTCAGTTTTACTCCGCTGCCCTATTCACTGGATTAAACACAACATCTGCGAAAATAGAATCTAATTTAGGAAAACGAAGTGTAAGTCACACATGTTGTTTGATATTTTATCGGCTTAATGATGGACGTACATTATTGCAATCAACGTTTTATTATGAGATAAGAATAGAATCTGTGATACCAGCTATATATATATATATATATATATATATATATATATATATATATATATATATATATGTATATATATATATATATATTATATATATATATATATATATATATATATATTACATACATACTCTACAGGAGAACAACATAAAATCATCAACAGTTTCATAAAGCTATGTCAAGATATCCTCTTCTTTTTGAAAAATCCAATACAACACCTAAAGACATCAGACATAACATCAGACTCCGAATAACTTAAGGTGTGGTGGTACCTGATCAGTACTTCTTGGGGAGCCAACGCAATCCCCGAAACAGTCGCCTTGGTAAATAACTGATGAACACTTATGGAGTTTTTGATAATGTTCATTCTTTGCTACATGATAATTGTTATAGACTAATCCTGCTGGTGTCCTATCTTCATCATTCATCTGACACCATCTTAGAGGACACGTAATGATCCACTCTTTGCATTTGCATGGCGTTACTATACACAATTGCTGTACTTTTTTTCCGTCCGAGTGAATTTAAACTGTATGTATGACTAATTCTGAATATATATATATATATATATATATATATATATATATATATATATATATATATATATATATGTATGTGTGTGTGTGTGTGTGTGTGTGTGTGTGTGTGTGTGTGTGTGTGTGTAGTGTAGTGTCTTTCTATCTGTCTAGGTTCATCAATTATATTTACAATGGTTGACAAGTTTCGTATCTTATTTCAAACATCAGAACAGGGCCGTACAGCTGTATCGGCTTCGAAGTCGTGTATTCTCAACAAACATCAAGAGAGAAAAATACCAAAGATGCAAATTTATGAGCTTAATTAACTCAATTTAAGAGGTTGAACGAAGTATTGTATGACAAGTGGGACGCTGCTGCAGCATAGACAGAAATACAATTGTTGAGTTGTGTAGCTTTGTGTAGCAGAAGTGACAGCAGAAGTGACACCTGATGCCTCGGGGATGACACTTTTCATCACTCTGATCGAGACATATCAACTTGGTGCGGCTATTGGTCACTTATTTTATCAAAGAAAAATTTACGAAATGACTGTTTCAGCATGACTGCTTTAAGTTTGTGTAATATTCATAATTAAAAGAATGTGTGCAAAATATGAAGTGTTGCTCCTTATTTTTCTACGTCAGAGAATCTTCAGCAAGAACGTTATTCTTCGACGAATGCCTTTGCGTTTCGAATCGTTTTTCAACCGATCTATGCGAATAACAATTGTCAGATTTTTACTCGTCTCATAAATGACGCAACACATCCGGAAGTTTCTTTGGCTTTCTGTGAGTGACGCATTGCTTATGCTTCCTCTTATCCATTAAGTCGCCAATCTAGAATCCTACAAACGATAACTAACCATAGGAATGTAGTCAAAGCTTTCTTTATTCAGTGTACAGCACGATAAACATATACATCACATTATTACTGCTGAAATTTTGATGTTGTCTTGCTAAATTGTGGATCAGGCTTAGTTGATACAGTATATATTTTAATCAATATCTCTATGTGAACACGTCTTTACTTGTTGATTACCTCAATGTTATGACTTCATACTATTATTACATTTATTTTTTTCCTTTACGGATGTAATTTATGCTTCCTTTCTCAATGTTCAATGTTCTCAAAAGATAAGTTGCTCTCGCCCAATAGGGACATGCAAAGAGGAGATAGAAACCCTTTTCTTGTACCGAGTGTTGTTGAATATTCTCAAGAGGCACGTCTACGTTGACCTTTATTGCTAGCAAACAAAGATTATCATCCACTATACAGCTAATATGGACCAACAGCTCAATATCTCCTGGCCGTTGATTCTTCCTTACTCCATGGGTTTTCTTGTGGATTCTTAATGAGTGTTCAATTACCCTTGTTCTTGTTGAGTCTTCATTTGATTATGTGGTTAATCCGAGATAATATTTGTCGATTTTTATGATGAATAAGAAAACTCTGATCTCAGATCTCTTTAAGCGTGATTTGTACCGTTAACTATCCCTACAATATCTGCATGAGACGACTGACAAATTTCTGCAAGTCATCAAATCCACTTCCGAGCACAGGTGTACATCACATGATTACCTTTAGAATGAAATATATACTTGATTGGCTCAATCAATATAATTCGATGATAAACAACCAATTGTAAAAGTTTATTAATGTACCTACCAGGTTGACTTCATTGACACTGTCCATGCGTGTGATCAGCATATCAACAGTAATGTTCACAGGGACACCTGCATGCAAAATATATAGTATGTGATCATGGATGGGAAATCATAGTGGCTATTTGTATAAACATGAAAATTTACATTCAAGGTTGAGTGTGAAGAAACTCTGGCACAAAAATCAAAACGATACAAAATAAATCATTTAACTTTGAGGAAAATATTCTTATTTGATACATCTTGAATTATGGGTAAGATAGTGTATGAAATAATAGATTGCTAGCTGTACAATTTAATGGTAAGGAAACATGTAAGTCGACAAGTTTAGTGTTGTTTTATGCATTTATTTCATGCATGGTTCAAAAGACAATAAATGAGCCACGTAGTAACAAACTTAGAGGTATTGTTTTACCATTGCGCCATGGTGACGTTTGTATGTAAGCTGAATTATCATGCATAATCCAAGCTTTGAACAGGAAGAATTGATAATCATTTCACACCTGAGATTCAGGCGAAATCAAAATGGAAAGTAGATTGTAATTTTGAGATTTTCATCAGACAACAACTACCACTGCCCAAACGCACATCAGTTATTTTTTTATGAATAGCAACCCTAAGCCTGAAATTCTACAAAAAGAAGAACAATTTGTATGGAAAGTCTTGTTGAAGCTTGTGGAGTGGTGACATTTCCGGCAATGTGATGGTAAGGATATACGGATAGTTTTCAATCGGATTCGAACCCACAACATACGGCATCAGTCGCCTAGCTGAGAGGCCTGAGACAGAACCAGTCGGCTAAATCTCCACTCCCAAAAAAGAATGGTTCAATACCGGCTAAGTTGTTACATTTTTCTGACTGAGACCTTTCAACACGTTGTAGAGTTCGTGAAACACTCACGCACGCATGCTCACTATCATACATCGCACACACACACTTTATCGAAGCGAAGAAAACGAATTTCATCGCTGTAACCGGGCGAACGATAACCTCGGGGACAATTCTGTCCACCAGCAGTGTTACCGACCCAGGATAGAAAATACGGATAGTTTTCAATCGGATTCGAACCCACAACATACGGCATCAGTCGCCTAGCTGATTTGTAGGACAGTGAAATGTATATGTTTAAATAAGCATATCTGTATGAAAAAGGTGCATGGCTGTAAATTACTTAGGTTAGTGTTTGTTGCATAAATCACTGGAATCAGGATGAAAGCATAATCTCAGTGATTTACAACTTACAAAAGTTAAAATAACACATTTCTCTGTAAAGCTATGAATTAGCTTTAACTTAACGAACAAAATGTCAAGGGCACGTCATCAAAGACGGGTCACAATAGATCATGGCAGATTTTCCTCTTGTCCCAGGCTGAATCAACTCAAAACTGCGACAAAAAACATATGCTCACATTTAGTGCGCCCTTTTTTCTGCATAGACCTACCAGTAAATCTTGTGGCTAATATTAGATATTACGGTGTATACAGACCTGTGTAAGAGCATTGCATTAAAAAAAAATCCAAAGAAGAGTATGATATGAGTAGCGTACACCTCGCCAACCGATCTTCTCTTATGAACGGTTGCTATGTTAAAGTAAGATTCATACAGCATTTTTAGCGCTTTGGAGATCGGGTAAAGAGGACGTATGATACATTGGTCTTATGCTTTAGTAATACGCATCGATGACAGATATTTGGCCATTCAAATTTATACAACACTTTTTCACTTTGCTACTTGTGTACGTGCCACCTCATTTTGAAGCTCTTTGGGGTAACTGAATTTTTCACTGTCTTCTTTGTATGCAAAATCGAAAGTTAATTTTTTTATCATAGAGTTGACATAGGGATGGCGACAATAGTGTATTTCAACTGCCAGTATGTGTTAGGTAATTTGCTCCTCTTGTAACAAAATTTGCAAGTTGACCTGTGGTTTGAGTCTGAAAGCACATAATTTAATGTTTCATTGTGGAAATTTGAACAAAAGTTTAAGTCTTTCAATTTCGAAGGACATGTTACCTTAAATGCTTGAAAATCAAATTTTACGACATACTTTACTGCTTTAATGCTGAGTACAGATGCCGGCTAAGATCTTAAGTATTTTTTAGTAAGTGAATTATGACAATCAGATAAGGTTTGCTTGCTTGTATTGAACCTCTTCAGGCATTACCTCTGGGATTATTTGACACAAATAATGGCAAATCACTGGAAAGATCCGGGTATATATTGGTACTCTTGTATCAAATAAGCCGAGACTAAAAGGGTTTCCTAAAATGAAACAGTTGCACCGTAGTTTGTATAATAATTCCCTGATGTATGTTTTTATCAAGTTTGATGTTGTCTGAATCAGCAATTCCACATATAACATGAATCTAATTATTCATCTACATT